>NC_137957.1:22339272-22609425 GCF_963924665.1 Micromys minutus | reverse complement strand
CCATTTCTGTAAGGCTGCGCACACACAGGGCAGGCCAGGTCAGGGACCCAGGTGGCCAAACAAGTCGGTGATCAGCCAGCTTGCAACAGACAGAGAACAGAAAGCACCCAAATAAGCCCAAGGCAACTGCTCTCAGATAAGCCCTATAAGGCAGCTGCTCTCAGAAGAGCCCAAAACAGCTATTCTCAAAAGATGCAGCCCCGGCTGGTACCAGGAGTTGTGTCCTTGGAGCCATATTTCTGCCACAGTTCCTGTAAGGAAAAGATGACGGGGCACCAATGAAAGGAAAAGTCACTGAAAGGATTAGTCACAGGGCACCAATGTTGTGAAAGGATGATGATCCGAGTCACGGCACCAATGTTAGGGGAAGGATGAAGAGAGTGGGGGGGCATGTGGCCCATGGAGGTGCGGCGAGGCCTGAGGGCATGGGAGATGCCTCTGAGGGGCCCATGTTGGGAATCCCTTCCCTGAGGTATGGTATAGTACAGAATAGAGTTTATTCAGGTCATGGGAGAGTTAAGAGGGTGGTAGAGGTAGAGAGAGAGAGAGAGAGAGAGAGAGAGAGAGAGAGAGAGAGAGAGAGAGAGAGAGAAGTAGAGGCCGGCCATGAGCACGTGGGAGAGGGGGGGAAGGGAAGGGGAAGAGGGGGGGTAGGAGTGGGAGAGCAAGGCTGCAAGAGCACAAGAGCAAGAGAGGCCAAGAAAGAGAGGAGGGGTCAAGCAGCCCCTTTTATAGTGTCAGGCCACTGGGGCGGAGCATACCTGGCTACTGCCAGGTAATTGAGGAGTGGGGGTATACCTGGCTGTTGCTAGGTAACTGAGGGGTGGGGTTTACAGAATCCCAACAGTTCCCACACTTAGATAAGCCCAAGGCAACTATTCTGGGGGAGCCGCAGCCCTGGTGCCAGGAGTTGTGTCCTTGGAGCCATGTCCTTGGGCTCACTCCCTGGCCACATTTAAACTAACCAATTAGAACCCTGTAACTATGCTTCTCCTTCTGTACCTTGCTTCTGCTCCACAAGCCCTATAAAAAGGGGACTGCCCCTTTGTCCGGCGCGCAAGTCCTCTGAGAGACTGTGTGCCCACAGGTACCTGTGTTCTTTGATCAAATAAACCCTCATGCTGATTGCAGCCAGTGGTCTCGGCTGATTCTTGGGTCCTGGGGTCCCCTCAGATAAAGGTCCTCTGGACGAGGGCCTTTCAACATAGCAAACAAGTGTGGTGGGATGCAGCTGGCCCCATCGTATCCCTTCACTATTGGCTCACAGACTGTTGCACTAGGCTTCTCCCAGAACCTAGTGACAGAGACCTAGCAACAGCTTACATCATCCCCTGCCCAGGTGGGAGCCTACCTGGTATGTAAAATGGACTGCTCGCTCTCTCCATCTCTACCTCTCTCTGTTTCTTTCTGTTCTGGATCATTCTCTTCCTGTCTTTTTCTCTCTCCTTTCTCTTTCTTTCCGTCCTTCTGTCTGCCTCACCTCCACCCCTTCTCTGCCTCTATCCCCTTCTTTTCCCCCAGTAAACTTCCTTTTATGGGTTTCCTGCATCCGTTTATGTATTCATAAATGTCTAATAAGCTTATTGTGAGATGTTACGGAGCCAGGCACCGGGACATTTATTTTCTATCTCTTTGACGGAAAAAGTAGGCTGCAGAGCAGAATGGTATTGGTTTTTTTTTGAAAAGGAACTTGTGTGCCCATAACTACTGGCCACTCTCGGAACTATAAAAATCATTTTGGTAACGAGATGCTGTGCATGGCTACCCAACTGTGGGGACAGAATATGTTTCTGATGTAATCCTGCAGTTACTACTCTAAAGGTTGAAATGTAGGGTAAATTTCTTCAGGGTCTTATATGATGTACTAATATATAAAATATGAAGACAGTAATGTTTCTTTGTTTAACATGATCTTTGACTCCATGTGTCTATATGTTGAGATGATGATTTCAAAATGTAAAAACTTACTCACTCAGTTACATTACTATATTTTCTGGTCGATGATAAAATTCTCCATTTTGGGTAACTGGGTAGTGAGATTTGAGCTGGATACCCCCACACACTTTGGTCTTCTTTAAATGACTTCTACCGGGATGGGAGAGGTTTGGGGGTCATAAGGTGACTTTGCTCTCACAGTTTTGAAAGCACAGCAGCTGTTGTAGTGGAATTCCTCAACCCTCCCATCCCCAAATCAACAGTTCCTGCCAGGACTTCAGATCCAGCTATGATCCCTTTAGCAAATTAGCATTCCGGGTGGCCCCAGTGACCACACACTTGTTCTCTCAAGACAAGCCTGAGCTTTTTAAATACCATCAGAAACAGGTGTGATGGTCTTTTAATTTTTGTTTTTATTCGTTGGGGGGGGGCTGTGGAGAAAAACAATGAGAAACAATACAAATTGTTTACAGGAGGGTTTTGCTTCCCTTTCTACTTCAAAAGAGAAATTTGAAAAACAAAACAAAGACATTTATTTCAAAGGCATCCTTTGCCAGGAAGCCAAATTCTATCCAAAAGCTGAAGGAACTCGCTTTGTGGTTCTTGTTGACAAAATCCCCATGAGGCCAAAGCATGAATTAAGGTTTCTCCTCCCCAAGTCCCAACTTGTCCAAACAAAGGATGAGGAAGGAACAGCAGGGGGTAACTCTCTTGGGTTGGGGGGGTCTGAGTGGTTTTACACACCAGAACACTATCTTCCAAAGAAGCCACACCAAGAAGTTCCAAACATGAAACAAATGATAAAATGGAAAAACTTTCCACTTCAAGTAGCGGTGAGCAGAAGCGAAGGGGGCAGGGTGAGGCTGAGGGTTGGGGAAGGGAGGCTGGGTTACTGACTTCATTTTTTTTTTCCTCCCCTAGTCTCAAAACATCTTAGTCATCATCCTCATCTTGGTTTCACCTGAGGACGGACAGACAGACAAGTACCTACCTCACGGGGGCAATGCTAGCCACAGTCACCGTGTCCAAGTGGCATGAGAAAGCCATAATTCTGACTTAAGTGCAAAGCGTGATTTGTTTTCTAGTGCAGAGAATAGAATCAGAGATGTTCTTGAAATGAGAACTATGTGGCTATATTGAGCTCATTGGAACAAAAAGAAAAAAAAAAAGAGGAAGAAGAACGAGTTGTTAAATTTGTGCTTCCAGAACCACAATGATTTAGTTTGGAGCATGATTTTATATTTGTTACCCAGGTTGAACTTTGACAAGACTGTCAGTTCTTTAAATGACGACAGTCGGGCGTGGTGGCATATGCTTTTACTCCCAGCAGCCGGGAAGCAGAGGTAAGTTCGAAGCCAGCCTGGTCTACTAAGTGAGTCCAGGACAGACAGAAATGTTATACAGAGAGAACCTGAGAAACCCTGTCTTGAAAAAAAGAAAACAAAACCCAATCCAACAATGACTTATTCTTATAATCCTAGCAGTCCTCCTCATAAGGAGGCTGAGGCAGGAGGACTGCCACCAACTCCAGGCCAGTTTGGGTTGCATTGTGAGATCTGGACCAGCCCTGACCTTCAAAGTGAGACCGTGTCTCAAAAAATAAAAATGTAAACCTTAATAGTGCCCATCTCAAAGCTTCGAGTGGAGTTCGTGGTATAGAGTAAGTTCTCAGTAAACATTAGTTATTGCTACTAAGAGACTATAAAGTTACAGCTCCTAGTTGGGGTGACACCAATAGAAAAGACACCCCAGTGTCAGTGTGGTAAACTGGCGTGGCGCTGGCTTTCATGAAGAATACACATACATACCCAATCACTAGTTAGGCATGGGGGTGGGAGGCAGATTAAATATGTCTCTGTGTGACTGATAGAATCAGCATTTTTTGTTTTTAGGACTCTATCACTATTACAGAAAGAGCTGAGGAAGAAAGAAACAGGGGGAGATGAGATCTGGAAAATCTGACCTTCCATGAGGTCAAGATTGGTCACCAGTTGTCACCAGATATATCAAGCTGACCATGCCAGGACATGGTTAACAGGAACTGCCAGGCTACTGTCCCCTCTTGGAGAACAGTGAGCAGAGAAACTGAACTGATAAGGCAGAGGCACGACTTGGACTGCAGAGACAAGACAAGGTGCTAGATACACCAGTAAGTGGAGTGGACTCAGAAGAACCACCTATAAAGACGGTGGGAGACTGTAGCATGGGAGCCGGAAGCAGAGGTCCTCCAAAAAAAATGCCCTGAGCTCCTAGCCTGAGGATACCTACTGCTGCTTCAGTGAAAGCAAGCTACATGGAAAGCAAGAAGTGATGGACCACAAATATTATCCAATAAGAAATTCAGGAGACATCATTTAAAAAAAAAAAAAGCCAGAAGGAACTACTGTGCCTGTGACAATGATGTTGTAGGAAGGACCAGAAAGGCTTGTGAACCCACAGGAAGCAGATCTCTCCCTCTTCTTCCCTCTCTTCCTCTCTCCCTTCTCTTCTCTCCCATCTCCCCCCTCTCCTCCCCCTCTCTCCCCCTCCCCCTCATAGTCCCTCATCTGCACAATGACTTGCCAACTTTTCCAACACTACTGGGACCCCACATGCATAAAGATGGCGGTTCTGGACAACATCATTGCAAAGGGGAAACAATTTGCAGTTATTTGCCTCCTAGGCACTACAGGAGTGCCTGCCTTTAATAAGACGCATGAAATGTACAATCCACGTCATGTTTTCCTTCAGGAACAAGCGCATCATGATTGATTTCAGCCCTGGCAACAATAAGATAATCTAGGCCATTGAAGACAAACAGAGAATAGTTGACTGACATCATACAGACTGCACTGTGACGCCTGAAAGGCCAGGGCCTGGAGGTCTGTCCAAAGGACTACTCGGCAACTCAGGAACCACTTCCATGCATCATCCCTTCGTAGCCTTTGGGAAGGGGCGTGCTATGGAATTTGGCTCTAGGACTGGGGGATGCTGAGGATGTGCATGACAGGGCTTAACTGGGTCAAGCAAATAAAATTATGGCGAACCACCAACGCTGGGCAGAGAGAGTTACTCCAACAGCAGCTTTTCTATATGTCAATAAATAATAAACTTTCTGAGTAGAAAAGGAGGATAGAATAGTCCATTCACAATAGCCTCAAAATTGCCTGGGGGTGGGGAGCCTCACAAAGTGACTCAGCAGTTACAAGTGGTTGGCATGAAATCCTAGCAACTTGAGTTTAATCTCTGGGACCCACCTAAGGGTGGAAGGAAAATACCAACTGCATATTGTCCTCTGACCCCCACAGTGGGACATGCATCATACAGTTTCATTACACACACACACACACACACACACACACAATAATAAATATGGGCTGGAGAGATGGCTCAGTGGTTAAGAGCACTGACTGCTCTTCCTGAGGTCCTGAGTTCAATTCCCAGCAACCACATGGTGGTTCACAACCATCTGTAATGGGATTCTATGGTCTTTTCTAGCATGTCTAAGGACAGCAACAATGTATTCGCATACATAAAATAAATGAATAAATCTTAAAAGGCATATTAAAGCATACCTAACCAAGGGGAGGAGATACCTCTACAACAAAAACTTTAAAACTGAATTTAGAAAATGGAGATGGCACAAGAGGACAGAAACAACACCCGTGCTCAGGGGTTGTCAAACCGATGCTGTAAAGATGACTACATTACCAAAGCAGTCTACAGATCCAACACAATTCCCCTCAAACTTTTCCATAGAATTAAAAATATGTACTCCTAAAATTCATATAGAAACACAACCCCCCTCACCAAGTAAACAAGTCTAAAAAGCAGCAAGATGGAAGTATCAGAATTTCTCATTTTAAATTATATTGCACGGTCATAGTATTGAAAACAGTAAAGGACTGCCACAAAATAACAAACTAAAGGACTTAGAAATAAGCCACATGGCTATAACCATTTAATTTTTGGCAAAGGTGTCAAACATAGCCTGGGGCCTGGGAGAGAGACTCTTTTAAAAGTGATAAGAACACCGAACGGTCATGTGTAGAAATTAAGTTCAAACTGGATCAAAAATCTTAGTGTAATTTTTCTATGAAAGTCTGACAGATTCTGCACTAAAACCATCTGACCCTGTTTTTTTTTTTTTTTTTTTTTTGTTGTTGTTGTTGTATGAAAGCCTTTGGTTACTGCTTCTATTTTGTTAAGGGTCTGTTTAAATTGCTGATCTGATTGTCAAGAGTCTGGCTTAGGGCCAAGAAGAAGAAACAGGGCTCAAAGGGATACCCATTTGATCACAGGCATTAAGTTGAAACAGGCTGTCCTCTAAAAATGGATTTTTACCAATTGTCTAGTACAATCTGCTCCCAATGTTTTTGGAACATGGGTTGGAGGTATAGGAGATTTAGCTCTATACTGGTCTCCGTGGAACAAGGCTTTTAGGCTTCACCATCATGTCTGGTCAGAGTTTCACATAAACCATATTGATAGTGGCTGCCTTTGGTCATATAGACTGCAGACATGGACTAGGCAGTGAATTACCTGTTTAATTGGTTAGTGGAAACAAGCGTTGTTTACTACCATAAGTCTTCCTGCAGAGGACGCTGGAGGTGCATCATGGTTAATGGGGACATATGATAAGTAAAATTTGGGGGAGTTCCAAATGTGAACACATGCATTCTGTTAAACAGATCTTTCAATGGATCCATAGTTCTACGGAAACAATTAACAACAAAAGTATCTGGTTGCGGGTGACTTTCCCAGGTTACATGACATCCTTAGTGTATCCCCCAGTTTTTCCTATTAAGAATTCTTAATTACAGACATGTCTAAAAAGAAACAAACTTATTCATACAGCCTTTCACTTTCCATTTTCCTGAGCATATGGCTATACCATTGGCTACACACTGTGAGTCAGTGAATAAATATAGTAAGTTGGTTTTTCTATGAGGATTTGTGCTGCTGCTGCTGCTTCACCTGTTGTGTATACTTAGCTGTTGCTTGTTGTGTGATCAACATTCCATCCCCTGTTCTACAGGCTGCCGCCCTCCACAAGAGCATATTCTGTTTATTGGTTGCAGAGCCATCCATAAGCCAGGCACTAACTAGGGAAGGCTGCTACTCTCCTGTCTCTCCAAAACCCTAGTGGTACTTGTTTTTGGGGAGGGGTGGCATTTGGGATGATGGATAATCCCTGTGAAGTCATAGGGTAGTTGGTCTGAAGTATTGACTCCAATGCCTTGGGCACCTTTGCAGACAGGGTACCAGAGCAAAGGCGCTCCGCTGAGTCCCATTTCCACTGTAGTACTTCCCTTCCCTGAGTAGACTGACCCACACATCCCTCCGGCGCCATGATCCAATCTAGGATTGGAATGGTGGTTCTTGGTTGTTCTTCAGCACACTGTGGCAAAGTTTTAAGGTCTCATATGTTGTCCAAATTGTTTTCTCAAATAGAATTTGTTTTCCGACCATGGGAAGCATTTACAATAGAAGCCTAATGGCCACTCTCTACCATTTCTTTTGGTAAAGATATTCCAGTTGACATACCGTTTTAGGTGCAGTATGTCTAAATATATCATCTGGTTGAATGTATATTAGCTTAGAATATTCCTTTATATATATTCTAGCTCTGTTTTCACAACTTGTTCTTGGAGTTTACCACAAATGAAATCATTTGCTTTCCTTGTAATATTATATAAGGGTTGCAGAATGACTGGTAAATATGCTATGTTTTGTCTCCCTATACACATAATCCTATACAACGTTGTACCTCTGTTTTATTGGTTGGTGTTTTAAGCTGTTCTAACTATCTTAGGTATTTCTGGTCCTTTAATGGACCACATTACACCCAAGAACTTGACCTTTGTATCTGGCCCTGATACCTTAGCCTTACTGATAGCCCAACCATCATCTCTCAGTTCTTGTATGGTTTGACCTACTGTTTCTTGTATATTTTCCTTTTCTTGTCCTATTATCAAAAGGTCATCAACAGATGAATATATAACACAATTAGGTTTGGGCATGACCTTATCCAGTGACCATCTTAGAACATTGTGGGCAATTATTGGGCTGTTTATATAACCTTGTAGTGTCTTCCTTGCCAAGTGAACGTGGTATATGCTCTGCTTTGCGGGTACAACAGCATGCTAAAGAACATGTCTGACAAATCTACAGCTGACGGCCACTTTTCTGCATTCCCTTTTTTTTTTTTTTTTAGGATTTATTTATTTTATGTAAATGAGTACACTGTCTCTCTTCAGACACAAGAGAAGAGGGCATCAGATCCCATTACAGATGGTTGTGAGCCACCATGTGGTTGCTGGGAATTGAACTCAGGACCTCAGGAAGAGCAGTCAGTGCTCTTAACCACTGAGCCATCTCTCCAGCCCGAGATGCTTTCTTAATCCTCATGAAAATATCTTCTACATCTGATAATTGTTCTGGCAGCTTAGGGGACAATTGTTTAATTCTCCTATAATCTACTCTCATTTACCATGTATTGTTTGGTTTTAAAACTGGAAAACTTGGTCTGTTAAGTTGAGTTGGTTCAGTTATCCCTTTCTTCAGTAGGGTTTGAATGGTTGCTTCCTTTCCTTCTGTAAATGAGTATTGTGGCACAAATGGGGGTTTAATTGTTGGTAGCTTAATAGATTCTATCTTTACTTCTGCTAGATTACAGTTTGCTTTGGCAATCTTTTTAAAATTTAGGAACTCAGGGATTGTTGGGAAGCCTAGAATGTTTTCTAGTTCACTGTAACAGGCAAAAATCCAAGGGAATTGTTTTATCATATACCATTAATTCTAATGTACATTTTGGTACTGTGGATTCTCCTATGATTGCTTATGTAATTATTGTTTTCTTATTTGGTATAGTGTCTGGTAGTCCTGTGTCTATATTAACATAACTGCCTGTGTCAATCTGACATTTATCTTCTTATTCTGAATTTTTAGAGGTAACATAAGTACATTGTCTTATTGACACCTAATTGAAAGGCATATGTGTTTGCCTTCTCATTGTTGGGCGCTGACTGTTCCTCTGCACTGGTGGCCACTTTTGTTGTGGCCTTCTGTTCCCTAAAAATGGCTCAGGTTTACTCACTCTAAAAATCCTATTTAGCACATCCCTCTGTGGGGTTCTGTTTACAAATGGCATTCCAGGTTTTCTGCCCAAGAGTCTAATACTTGTGAATGATCTGAAAAACCTGGGTGTTCTCTTTAATCTAAATGGCTTTCTTCTTATGTTTAATGTTACTACTTTTCTTGTTCTAACTCTCTATACCCTTTAAAGGACTCAATTAACTCAGAAGTAGTTTTGCAGTTTTGAAATGGTCTTGCCAAATGAACTCTCATGTGTACTGGTATAAGGTCCAAAGATGAAAATGCATATCTTCCAGGCTGCAGTTATCCAGTCCAGGAAAGGGCGTACATCACCTTAAGCAGTGTCTAGGATTTGCTCTAAAGCTTCATACACTCATGGGGTTTCTACCAATTTCTTACTTTTCCGCATCTTTAATTCTGACAGCATTACTGTATCTGCTCCTTTTCCCCAGAGCTTTATCAAATAGAATGCATCCTTCTTTCTATTCTGGGCATATTCTTGTCTCAACTGACTATTTCTTGAGGAGTTTATGGTCTAATTGCTATTTATTGCATGAGTTGCTCCTCATCATTGTTACCAAATAGTATAAATTTTCTAGGTGTATTAACCTTGGGAGTTGTCACTGAGAAGGATATGGCTGTGTTGCCTGGGCCCTGCCTAGGGGTGGTTCTGATGAGAAGTTCATGTTCCCCAGTTGGTTCTTGATCTACCATAAAGATGCCACAGGTCAATTGCTAGGCTGAAGAATAGGCAGGACTTCCAGGCCCCTGCAGGCGAGGGAGCAGCCACAGGAGAGAAAGGAAAGGAGTTTTTGCAGTGTTTCAAAGGGAGAAAAGCCAAACAGCCATGTGAGATTTCGGGAGGAGTGGCCACAGGCTGTTTCTCCAGGCAGGGGGTTGGGTGTCTAGCTGGGATTAAAGGTAATTGAGCAACTGAAGCTAGGGCAGGTTGAGAAGTGATGAGCATTGGGAAGGGCACAATAGTAGATTGGAGGTGCTCAGAATTGAGCCAATAATACAGGTTGAAACTAATCAACGTGTGTGTGTGTGTGTGTGTGTGTGTGTGTGTGTGTGTGTGTGTGTGTGTGTTTCATCCACAGATCTAATATTCTCTAGGCTGGTAGTGTGTTCCCAGAGCATTAAGTCAGGATAGCAAAAGCTATATGCAACAGATGGTGAAGGCAAGAATTCACGATTAAGGGCTGGAGAGATAGCTCAGTGATTAGGCTCTTCCAGAGGTCTTGAGTTCAAATCCCAGCAACCACATGGTGGCTCAAAACCATCTGTAATGAGATCCAATGCCCTCTTCTGGTGTGTCTGATGACAGATACAGTGTACTTATATATAATAAATAAATAAATTTTTAAAAATCAACGATTAAATTAGGACTTTTTGGATGGACTACACACATACAGAGTGATAAAATTCTAGGAAGAGGGGAGAATTGGTTTCTCATCAAGCAGAGTGGAGTCATGTGGCTCTAGCATGTGGGAAACTTGAACAAAGAAACACAGGGAGAGCCTCAGCTCAGAGATGCTGGGATCCTTTGCTGTGCAAAGAGACAAGATAGCTGCTCTGAGGCAGGGAGCCAAGTGGTAAGTGGTGCCTGCTTCCTACAAGCAGGTAATCAAAGGATAGGTTTTTAAATTTTGATTTAATTATTTTAAAGGATAGAAGGGAATACAGATTTTTCCCGAGACACCTAGGGATTTCTTCCTGCAGTTCAGAGCTGATACAAAACTTAACATGAGAAGCAGAATGTCAAATGGTAGATGTAGTCTGCTTCCTATGAACAAATAATCAAAAAATGGGGATAAATAAATTTTGATTTAATTGATTTTAAGGTATCAGAGAGTATAATGGCAATTGTTTAAATGTCTTAAGTATACAGTATTATTAAGCTCCACAGAAGGGAAATGTTAGGAAGATTTAACGGAAATAAAAATAAGCTTTAGAGATTTGAAAAAGTCTTGCCAGGACAATTTCTTGGGATCTAAGAAGATGGTCTACTTGTGGTATTTCTGGAATTTCTTTGCCTGTTATGGCATAGATAGAGCCCGAAAATAGTCTTATACAGTGAGTAGATAAAGACATTAAATAATTTAGGCCTTGATCTCATGAAGGGTTGGGACAAAAGGCAGCAGAAGCACTGTCTCATTGATTAATGGTTGCTTAGATTGCTTTATTTGATTTTAATTGTTTTATTAATCAAAATGAGAGCGGTTTGAGTTTCGTAGTGATATTAAAATTTCCCTGGGAGGGAAGTCAAGCTAAACATTTAATGATTTCCGGTTATTGGGCCAAGGGCTTACTATTTTGGAAGAATGTCTCTGTATCTGTGTTGACAGAAAAGGAGAATAGGCTCTGGACCCCTTCCAGAATGGCATGGATCAGACATTATGGGGGGGGGGGGGCAAACCCTCCAGAACTAGGAACATTCAAGAAAATCAAGGACAGGTAAAGAATCTTCATGCCATCCTTCACACAGCATGAATGAAGACTTTGTTACAATTGGTTATTGATAAAATTAGTGCAAAAAAGACAGCTGTCGTTCATCTGTTAAAACAAGGAGCAGAATTTTATCATTAAGTGATCTGTGCACCCTGCACAATTCATACAAATATCTTCATGGTACTAAAATTTTGGTTGTGAGATTCATACATTATAGAATGTAGAGCTTTGGCGAGATTCGTCCTCAGAGATGCTGAACTGACCTGCTTGACCCCCTGCTTCCAGATGCTGCCCAAAACAGCTTCAGGGATTGCCACAGATTCTAGGTCATCTTACCCCATTCAACCTTTCCGGTCAGAACATCAGTCAAGCCCTGAGCCTTCTAAGTATGCAGAGAGTGGGCAACAGATGCTAAAGCTAGCTTTCATAAGTCTGACCTATTTCTCTAATTTTCCTACCCCTCTCCACCCTTTTAAGGAATTTTTCATCACTTCTATTCAGCAAGAAGTAGTCAGGGAGTGTCAGCCCAATTTCCTGGGTTTGGGTGTCTGGCTCAGTTAAGAATGCTAGCTGCTCTTCCAGAGGATGAGAGTTCAATTTCCAGCATATACATGGTGCCTATCCACCTTCCTTAACTCCAGTTCCAGGGGATTTGAAGCCCTCTTCTAGCACACATATGAATGGGAAACATCTATACACATAAAATAAAAATAATGAATAATTTAAACAAAGAATATATATTCAAATTGCCCAACACACACAAAAAAAATGGCACTAGGCATGGAATGTGGTAAACAGACATACTAGGCATGCACACGCTACGAAAACACACGTAAGAAAATACTCATATACGAAAAGTAATTTTTAAAGAAAACGAGAAATGCTGGTATGGATTTGAGGTTGGGGGAGGACTTACTTGCTTTTGTTGGATATATAAACCGATGCGGCCACCGTGGAAATCATCAGTATGAAGACTGCACGGACAGCTGAGATTAAATCTGCCTTATGGCCCAACAATACCACTCTCATTTAAGAAAAAAAAAAATGAAATCACTTTGGTAAGGAAAGATCTCAGAATCATTGTTAAATGAGAGGCCAGATTCTGTGTCTGTGTGTAAGAATGTGTGTGTGTGTGTGTGTGTGTGTGTGTGTGTGTGTGTGTGTGTGTGTGTGATGAAACTAAAAAGGGAATCATGAGAGGGGAAGAGGAGATCTTAGAGGAGGCTGGAAGAGAGAGCAGAAAGGGAACTCCCGGCTGGAGGGCAAAGGGAGGGATGAGGAGTCGGAGGGCATTTGGAGAGAGGATGAATGACAGCAGACGGTGTATGAAAATGCTATAATGAAACCCACTACTTTATATGCTACCTTTAAAAAATGAAGACCCCCACAATATGCCACTTTAGTTATAGTGACTGTAGTAAAAAAGACAAAAACCATAATAGATGATGACAAGTATGTATATTAAATTGTGGAAACTGAATAGAGATTTTTCTGGAAACTAGAACAGTTGCTGTTCCTTGATCCATCATTTTCACTACTGGGTACACACCCACAGCAAAGAAAAGGGCTCTGATAAAGTGACGTCTGCACTCGGTAAGAGTCAAGAAATGGGAACAACCACAGGCCCATTAACTGATGGATGGGGAAAGAAAATAGAGAACATATATTATTCAGTCATAAATAGAATGCAATCCATATACTGCAATGCAAATTGGATATAGTAAGAGTGAATTACATAAACCAGATATAGAAACACAAACATTATACTCAAATCTCATTCACAAATGGAGCCTTAGAAAGTCTGCCTCACAAAGTAACAATGGAGTATAAATTACCAGAGGCCATGGGAGGAGGTAAGAGGGGATGGGTAAGAAGAGAATAGGTACCAGATACAGAGGTGTAGCTGGTTAGACAGAATAGCTTTTATTTTTCTGGTAGAGTAATTATGGCTGACAGCAATTAATCACATAACTCAAAATAACTGACAAAATATATTTGGATGCTCCCAAAATAAACTAAGAATATAAACATTTGGGGTGATATACCAGTTACCACAATTTGATCATTATACAATGTGTGCATGTGTCAAAATATCACCCCATTCCCTAGTAGTGAGCCTATGTGTCTTCTAACCTCTGTAGGCACCAGGCCAGCATGTGGTGCACTGATAAATATGAATACACATGAGATATTAATAAACATTTTAAAAAACCAAGTAACCCAAAGTATGTAGTTATATCAACACGTTTTAAATTTTTAATAATTTCCAAAAAAAAAAAAAAGTCCAGAAACCAAAACTCTGGTAACTATGATGCCTGACACCTGTCCCTAGCTAGTCTTCTTCCAGCAGGATGCACTGTGGTGCCAGTGGCAAGGGGTGGCTTCATGATGGGCTCCAACTGGAGTGAGGGGCTCCTTCACACAGCTCCGGAGAGTGCTGTAACCCATCTGCCCAGGCAGGAAAAGGTCCCTGAGCAGACGGAAAGTTTGGCCTGTTCAGAACAACAAGACGGCCACTGAAGGTGTCAGGGAATGAACAAGGAAGTTGGGAGCCCCCCTCCTCCCCCCAAAAACAACTAAGACATAAAACAGGGTCCTTAAAGACATCCTACAATTTTGGACTTTATTCTGGAAACCTATTGAAGCAATCTGTGAAGGAAAACTCATGAGCTGGATTGAAATTACTGTCTCAGCTAAGACCCTAAAGGAAGTGGCCCACCAGCCCTGTGGCTAAGCAGCCATTTCTTCAAAGCCAAATAAAGTCAGTGTTCTTCCTCATGATAGCCAAGCGAAGCATACGCTGGTTATTCACCATGATCACACAGTAGTCTTTGCAAGCATTTTAGGGTATCCAAGTTAACTGGAGAAATCATTAGTGTCTGTATAAGGATCAAACTTCTCTTAAGTGCTGTCTTCTAACTAGTTACTGAGCTAGCAGGCCAATGAAACACAGCTCAAACGTAATAAGCACAGAGTTGACTTTAAATTGGAATCTTTTGACAGTTGGTATCTGCACCAACCACAGGTCACCAAAATCACCAACCCACCTTGAAACAGTCCAAGTTTGATGAGGTCAGAAGTGAAGGAAAGCCTGGAAATACTAGGAAACAGTCGGTGATGATTACTCCCAGACCAGAGATTGCAGACATGTTCCTCAAACTCGTAACAGAAGCAAGCTGTCCAAAGGCAGGGTGCCTTACTCACAGCAAGTATCTGCTTCCTGGACTTCATTTTAGCTCAGTGTAACATGTCAGCATTTCTTATTCTGTGAATCTAAACCCAACCCCATCAATCATCTTGAGGCTAGCTTTGTCACAGACACCTGAGTGAGCTGAGCTAATACTTTCTGAGGACAGACAGCCACACACCCTTTACTCTCTCTGTTGTAGGAATCTCTACTGACATCTGGATACCCAATCCAAGAAAGCATCTAGAGTAAATGTTGTTAAGAACAGGTCTGGTACAGCACAGTGATATAAATCTTTCCCCTTGGCATTTGGGAAGTTGAGGCAGAAGAATCTCAAATTTAAGGCCACACTGGACTATGAAGTGTGGGCCTTTAAAAAAAGACAAGGGGGAAAGGGAGTGGGGATGAAACAATCTATGATACAACTCCTGCAAACGGACCTCTTTAAAAGTCCCCCAATCAAACACAACATTGTCAAGGTAGCCACTATAATGTAATGACCACACCCCAATAATAATTTATACTGAATAACAACACAAGTCACAGAATTACAGTTTCAAAAGCTGAGACCTAAAAGTTGTCCGTCGTGGCTACAATTCATGTGCCCTTAGCTCAGTTGCCTCCATCCAATGATGCCCCTTTTGAAGTCCTGAAAACCCATTAAGGTTCTATGCTAGTTCGTAACAGAAATCATCCTGGGCAAACAGATGTACAGGAATTAGAACTAATTGAAAAGCAGAGACTTAAAACTTAGAAAACTGGTGGGAGACATGGCTCAGTGGTTAAGAGAGCTGCTCTTGAGCAGGGGCTATGGACCAGGCACCCTAGTCATGTGTAGCAGATGTACAGCTTGGTCTTCATGTGGGTCCTCCATGGAGAAGGGCTGTCCCTGACTCTGTTGCCTGCCTGTAGATTCTGTTACCCTAACTGGCTGCCTTGTCTGGCCCAGTGGGAGTGGATGCACCTAATCTTGCAGGGACTTGATGTGCCAGGGTTGGGTGATATCTCAGAGGAGAAGGAGGGGGAAGTGGGAGGAGGGGCTATGTGATGGGATTCTGGGAAAAGAGGAGGAAGCTGATACTGGGATGTAAAGTGAACAAATAAATTAATTAATTAAAGAGGGAAAAAAGTAGCTGCTCTTATAGAGGTCCTGAGTTCGATTCCCATCACCCACATGGCAGCTCACAACCATCTATAACTGTATTCCCATGGGATCTGATGTCCTCAACATCCACATCCATAAAATACATACATAAATCTTTAAAACTAACAAGACCAAGCAACCCTAGCAGGCCAAGCAGCAAGAACATCTGTCAACACTACCCTGATGCTACCGTTGGTGTGTAGGAGCTTCAGCTGTTGCCTGTAACCTTGCATACATCCCATCAAGATAATATCACTGGGTCTCTAGGTCATTCCTGAGTGAGGGGCCCAAGGACACAATGGAAAGAACCTCCTGGAGCTCCAGGAGCAAAAGATGCTCTTACTGCCCACCATGACTGTGGAAGGATACAGAGGTAGTTTTAGGCATAAGGGTACAGACAGGAAGGGACCTTGGTTCTGATCCACTATCCTAATGGACAAAAGCTGACAAATGTCCAACAGAAGATAAAAGCTGCCTGTGCTCAACTTGAAGGAAACAGACCTACACTTTAGAAACTAGAATCTTCCTACAAAGTTTAGCAATTAGGTATAATTGTTATGTTGATAAATTGTATGATTGTTACATAAGGCACATGATAGTTAAGGGTTGACTCATTTGCTGACAATATGCTGAATTCAAAACCTGGTTAGAATGATTCAAACTCTAGGAAATGACAGGGGAACTGGTAGATTTATAACCTCTGGTAACTATTTCAACTGCTTGAGAGAATTAGCTCTTAAATTACCACAAAACAATAGCTGTTTTGTAGATAAAATTAGTCCAGATGCAGCGGGTGACAACTGGACTGTATAGGGTTGTGTTTGTGGTTTTAAGAATCAGGCAAATTGGACTGATCCTGGAAATCAATTTATCTGATTGGTTAAAGTGCCATTATAAAGTGTCACTATAATTCAGTTCAATTCAGTATATATTTATTGAGTGTCTACTTTATGAAATAAACACTATATAAAACCATAAGTAAAGCCTGACTCTTACAATCGTAGTAAGACAAAACAAGAAACATACAACGAACAAACCCCTAGGAGTTACTGCCCCATCGCTACAACAGTACAAGGCTGGAGGCCTCGGTGGGTTATTCCACTGGGCCAGATGACTGGATATTGGGCAAAGTCTTGTCCATGTTCCTAGCTCTGGTGCTAAGCACACACTCGGGAGCAGTGCAGTGGTTCTCAACCTGTAGGTACTGACTGCTTAGGTAGTCGATTGACCATTTCACAAGAGGTGTGTGTGTGTATGTGTGTGTGTGTGTGTGTGTGTGTGTGTGTGTGTGTCTGCGTCTTCTCTGTCACTTTTCCCTTGAGGGCATTAACTATAAAATAGCTGGGTGGATGGAATAAAGGCTAGGAGATAAGAGGTAATGAGAAACAGGACCCAATGGAAAATATTATTGCATTGTACGGCTGACTCACCAGTTATGATACAATGCCAAACGCCAGCAGCAACACAGAGCTCTAAGTGAAAGCGGGATAATCAGTCCAGCGTGGGACTAAGAAAGGCCTGAGGAGCGAAGCTGTCAGAACAGTCTGAGAAATGCCTTCTGGGGACAGGAGGATACTTAAATTTGCTTGTCTGTTTTTAACTTGGGAAAATGTAAAATACAGGGAAAGACCAACATGAATAACCCCACCACCGCCACCTGTAAATGCTTCATTAACTGTATACATCCAGTTCATGGCCAACTTTCTTTTTATCTAAACATCAACTCCTTGTGGCAATTATTTTGAAGACTTGGTGTTTTGGTCACAAGATATTAATTAACTACATATTTCTAAGCGTTAAGAACTCTAAGAATAAAATCTCAGCATTATCGTCACACACAAAATCTGTTGTTTTTAAGAAAAACATTAAGTAGTGAACTGTTCCAAAGTCAGGTTTCCCCAAGAGTGTTAATTTAAAACACATGTTGGGTCAGAGAGATGGGGTTCAGTAGGAGAAGATGTTTGTTGCCAAGCATGATAGTTTGCTTTCCATCTCTAGGACTTGTCTAGTAGAAGCAGAGAACTGGGTGCAGTCCTCTGACCTCCACATGCTTACACTGGGGCACAGTCACACACATGGGAAATAAGTAATAACTAAATAAACGTAACTAATTTAAAAATATGTGTAGACAGCGTTTGCTTTTAGATACAAATTTGATCCTAAACCAGAAAGTTCACAGGTTTTGCTTTGGTCTGTCTTTAGATTAAAGTGCTTTTATCTACAAGTTCCACATGGTTTTTATCCTTTTAATTTACTTTTCAAAGGCACCAAATTGTCCTGTGTTGCTCATATTTTTGATGTCTGTTTCCCCCTCCTTATTTCTCATTCCTTTTCTTCACTACACACTGGTGGTTAGAAACAGAATTTGGGGCTGGTTATAATTGACCATCCCCCCTCTTCCCAATTTGCTTTGTAGGTGGTACTGTAAACTTCCGGTAGGAATCACACAATTTCCTGTTGCCCTTCAGGGATGTGAACAACCAGTGATGGTAATTTCTCAGACTCATTACCTCATCTGGGATTTGGGTTAGCATTTGGAGGGCTTATTTATACAAAGTCTCACACCAAAAAAAAAAAATCGTATTATTCTTTGATTTACTTTGTGTGGAGGGGGCTCTTTTTCTTATTGGCATAGATCCTCTAACAGACTAGTGGAGTCAGTAAGTTGAGGAATGGGGACCACGAAGATGGTATGCAACTTTGTAATGATGCCAGGTACAATGGAGAGAGAGTCAGATGTACATATGAGGGTTGTTCCTGCAGGAGTCCGATGGCTTTTCCTTTGTGCCCACTACTCAATCACGTTGTTAGTTCTGCCAATTAAAAACAAAACATTCACTGTGTGTCTATCAATTCCCATGCTCTCCCTTAAATAGACATATATCCTCCCCCCCCCTGAAATTCACCTGGTTATAAATAAAAAAACCAGATGGAGTCATTGGTAAACAGCCCCACCAGGGATAAAACATGGACACCACTGGCTGCACTGTGAAACAGAATCAGGCAGTCTGTAAGCAGTTAAGGCATTGGAATAATTCTTTCCTTTTGTGTATTAATTGCTGAGCCGCCTGCTCAAGAGTCTAGTACAATTCCCTTGACAGAATGGACAGAGAATTTATACCAATTGCTCCCAGGACTGGCACTTTTCAGAATAAGTCTGTGGCTAGACTCACTTCTTATTTAACAAGTAATAAAGAAGAGCAACGTTTTTATGTGATGTTTATGTTACAGGGCCAAACTCAGTCCTTCAAAAAGGAGAGATTTTGTTTTTCCTATATACCTATTTGAAGGTAAGATTTCAAATTTGACAACAATCTGGATTTTAACCCCCAAGCAAGTGCTGGGGGGGAGGGTAGCAATTACAGAAATGCCACATTCACCAATAAAGGGCATGAACACACTGGGAGTCTAAATTCACCGCTTGATATTACATCACAAACCGCCCAGGCACAAGGGACCACATTTATTTTAAAATCCCAGGCTGTCCTTAATGGAAAGGAGCAGTGCCTTAGATTCTGTCACTTTCTGGATATTCTTTGCACAGCTTTTGATTTTCAGAAGTGAATGTAGAAAGCAGCAGGATGGGCAGTGTATGATTATTTACTGGATGCCTCGGTTGGGAAGGACTGAAGGTACTGTGGAGGGGTGGGAACAGCTGGGTGCTTCAGTATAAACCAGAAGTAGATGAGGGCAAAGGTCAAAGAGAAAGCAATGAAGACAAGGTCAAAGAGGCAAGGATGAGGCTGGATTGCCATAGAGAGTACTCCCTAGCAGAGAAAGGCCCGTTCTCAGTCTCAAGGTCGTCACTCGGTGGAGCCTAATGCAATTGACTTCATGCTCATGGCATTACTGAGGTTTTTATCTAATGGTTACTGTCTCCTGGATTTTCTAGAGCTCTGTGACTCTCAGACTTTTATAATAAAATACAGCAAACAACAAAAACTCATAATTTTATGCATTTCAGGTCAGGGATTCCTCAAGAATGCTTTAGAAATCTGCCCCAACTCTGCTGGGCAGTGAAGAGCTGAATTTAACATTACAAACTCCATTTTGCTTTCAGACTCCATTTTATGATTAACTCACCATTAGAATAAACCCAGCTACTGGGAAAATCACAACTTGTTCCAGGAGCCACATCACCGTGGCAACAGCCACATTTCCCCTAAATAATAAACCACTCCACCCCTGGCAACAACCTAATGTCTCAAAGTAGATTGATTAAGATAGCAACCATTGTTCATACAAAGCTAAAATCATTACTAGCCAATAGAAATGTGCCAAGCAAATGTCACCCAATTATGTAACTGCCAAGTTAAAAAAAATCCTTTACCCTGCTACAACCATGATAAAAGACAAGACTTGTACCAGCCCAGTACCTACCACATATCCACTGTGTTAGAGGTTAGAGGGTCTGAGTTCAAGCTTAAAGACTCTGTTTTTACACGGAAGTCTATGGGAACCCTGTGATCTGAATATAAAAGGCAGTGGTGGCACGTGCCTTTAATATCAGTACAGAGGAGGTAACAAACAGTAGATCTCTGGGAGTTTGAGGCCAGCCTGGTCTACAGAGTGAGTTCTAGGACAGCCAAAACTACACCAAGAAAACCCATCTTGAAAACAAATTTGACCCAAATCTAAGGCTAATCTAAGTGCTGTAAAATGGCACAGGAAAAATCCTTGAACCTTTCCTTTTCATTTTCTTCCCAAACATTCAAGGATGCATCAGATAAACTGTTTTATCTAATTTCAGGACAACAAAGAAATTCTCTGCACTATAACTTACTCTTTTCTGTAATAGGTAGTAACTGTGGTACCCAGCCCTCAATCATAATATATTACTTTAATATACATTAAATATGAAAGCATAGGTTTAATGTGCTCCACCTTCTAGAATTGAATCATACACTAGTGGCTTGAATGAGAATGGCCCCCATATGCTCATGTACTTGAACACTTAACCTCCAGGAAGTAGAACTATTTGAAGGTATGGCCCTTATTGGAATAGGTGTGGCCTTATTAGAGGAAGTGTATCACTGGGGGTGGGCTTTGAGGTTTTAAATGCTCAAGCCAGGCCCAGTGTCTGGCTTCCTGCTTGCTACCCATAGATCTGGCTGCAGAACCCTCAGCTACTTTCTAGCACCATGTCTGCCTGCATGCCACAATGCTCACTGCTATGACAATAATAGACTAAAGTTCTTAAACTGTAAACCAGCCTAAATTAAATGCTTTCCTTTTAAAGAGTTGCTGTGGTCATGGTGTCTCTTCACAGCAACATAACATTCATTAAAACAAACATATTAAGGAAGAATTTAACATATGTTCTATATAAGAAATAGGGCAACATGAGGAAAACTCCCAGGTTTCTTATTTTTTATCTATGACCTCCTTGAGCTTCTTGGGCTTCCCCAAAAGCCTGGAACCACTGAAGGACTAAATGCACAAAAATCATCAGCTCCAGGTATTGGGAATATTCTGGCAAAAGCAAAGAGTTGGGGTAGAAACTTAAGCTCCACAAAGAGATATTGAACCCTTGTTAGTAGCTTGCTGCTCTTGCTGTGGTGTTTGGCATAGAAGTAAAAATGCTGTTTGTTTAAACCAATGGACTCTAATTCTCTGTTGCCTGCAGCCTAAAGAATTCCAAACCAAAACAAGTTTACAAGTCTATTTGAAGCATTAGACACAGATAATCAGAAAATGAAACAGAATACAAAAAAGAGGAAATGTGCTCAATTCCAACAAATCATTTCTAGCTAGGGCATGATAAAAGTAGGAGATGCTTTCATGATGAGGAGGGAGTAAAATGCATCAGTATTTTTGGAGTTGTATGTATTTCCCCAGTGAAATAGCTTCAGAAAACCATAGAAGCGACTCCTCACCATAGCCTGAACTATAAAAAATAGTATTCTATAAGAGTCCATGCCCTACTGTTGTACTGCTGTGAAGAGAGGACATGTCCACAGCAACGCTTATCAAGGAACATATTTAATTGGAGCTTGCTTACAATTATTTTCCAGAGGTTTAGTCCATTATCATCGTGAAGGGGTGTCACTTCATGGTGGCATACAGGCACACATGGAGCTGGAGAAGTTGAGAGTTCTACATCTGGATCCGAAGGCAGCAGGCAGAGAACAAGCTACTGGGCTTGGCTTGCTCTCAAACCTCAAATCCTCCCTTTCCCCCGAGTCACACACTTCCTCTAACCAGGATACAGTTTCCCCAAATAGGCCATAGCTCCTAATCCCCCTCAAGTAATGCTACTCTCTAATGAGCCTATGGGGGCCATTCCTATTCAAACCATCACACTCAGTGTCATGATGGTGAAGTGAACACTTCAGGAGGAGAAAGCAAGAAGCCAAACTAGCACTCAGGTACAAGAAGCTCTGGCAGCTGCTCCAGAACTGGAGTTTTGGAGAGGAGGTGATCTTTAAGCTTTGATACATGTCAGACAGTGGGCTGACTCCTTCATTTCTGTTTCAGACACTCTAAGGATGATGTGTATGGTTCTGTGCATAGAGAGGCTGCTGTGCATCTCTAGAGAGTGAAATGCTCTGCAAAGCAGAGACATTAGTCACCTTAGGAGGACCACAGTTCTGGAGTCATTTGTGTGCCATCCTGTGGACTCATCACAGCAAGCCTACGAAAAAACCATTATCTTCTTAAAAAGTAGAAACTGAGGTTCAAAGGACTATGGTACTGCCTTGGCCTTTACCTTGAGGAAGTTGCTTAGTGGGAATTGCACACTTTGCCAGTTTTCAAAGAATCTTTTTCTTGCCATTGTATTAGGGAGCCTAGAGCAAACATTGAAAGAAATGTTTAAGAAGAGGGAAAAGTTCCTTAGACAGGAATCTGTGAAATTCAGTCCCACAAATAATTAGAAGTTTACTAAAGGATTTATAATCTGTATGCAAACAGTGATCTTAGATGAAATTTTACCACATTAATAGCCATCTAGGAGACTTTGAGAATATATTTTACATCTCTGGGCATCTATTTTTCTTATCTGTAAGACAATCTACCAAGAGAATGCTACCAGGCAATACATCTGGAGTCTTCAGCTGAAAGAACAGCCTGACCGGACACTATGAGCTTTTAGTCTTATAACTATATTTGTCCTTATGATTATCCTAATTACATTTTATTCTACCCAGAGCAATAGACAGTTATAAGCAAGAATTTTTTTTATTTTGTTGCGGTTCTTTGAGGAGATAAATTTCCAATAGTTAAAAAAAAATGAGAAACAAAGCCAGAGTTGGTGGCACACACCTTTAATCCCAGCACTCAGGAGACAGAAGCAAGTCTGACAGATCTCTGAGAGTTTCAAGTTAACCTGTTCTACATGGTGAGTTCTAAGACAGACAGACATAGAGAAATCTTGTCTCAAAACCCAAGAAGCAAAGAGGGTGGACATAAAAGTTGCCTATAGACAAGCTCCAGACCAGAACAACCTGCAACACAAATCTTGGGCCATCACCAAGATCAGTAAGAATCTTTATATGTGACCAATAAATCCTCACACCACTCTGGCATGGAGAATGTGTCTGTACTTTTCTATGTGGCCATAAGCAAAGTTATCTACATAGGAAACTAAAACCAGAACGTCACAGAGGAAAGGCTCCTACTCTCTAAACAGGATGAAATTGCATTGATCGTTCCTGTCCTTGATGTTTAAAACATGCTGAGTAAATTCACTTCCTTAAACAGCAACTGGACAGGTCAAGATTGCTCTCTGTATTTATCAACGTTGGAAGACTTCCTAACCCTGCCAGTATTGGCTGGTTTTGTGTCAACTTGACACAAACTGCAGTTAGCACAGAGAAAGGAGCCTCGGTTGAGAAAATGCCTCCATGAGATCCAGCTGTAAGGCATTTTTCTCAACTAGTAATCAAGGGGAGATGGCCCAGACCATTGTGGGTGGTGCGATCCCTGGGCTGCTAGACCTGGGTGCTATAAGAAAGCAAACTGAGGAAGCCAGGGGAAGCAAGTCAGTAAGTAACATCCTTCCATGGGCTCTACATCAGCTCCTGTTTCCTGACCTGCTTGAGTTTCAGTCCTGACTTCCTTTGGTGATAAACAGCAATGTGGAAGTGTAAGCTGAATGAACCCTTTCCTCCCCAACTTGCTTCTTGGTCATGATGTTTTGTGCAGGAATAGAAACCCTGACTAAGACACTGTTTCCAAAAATTATATAAGACAATTTTTTTTTTGGTATTTGTAGGTTTGTGTTAAGGCGATATATGATTGGACAGTAGAGAGGTAGGTGGGGAAAGTCTAGGAAAGCAGAAGAGAAGGTGGTAGGCAGAGATTGACCAAGGAGGAGATGGAGGCAAATGTGTATGTTTCTCTCAACACATCTCTAGCTTGATGAGGTTGTCATGATTATTTCTAAAGATTTCTATGGCATTCATTTATCTTATATAGATGGGCAGTTTATGTCTTTGTCTTTTGGTCGTAAGCTTATTGTGTAGAGGGTTTATGCAACAGGTATTTATGATGGTTTGTTTATGCTTGGCCTAGGGAGTGGCACTATTAGAAGGTGTAACCTTGTTGGAGTAGGTGTGTCACTGTGGGCGTGGGCTTACAACCCTCACCCTAGCTGCCTGGCAGTCAGTCTTATACTAGCAGCCTTCAGATGAAGATGTAGAACTCACAGTTCCTCCTGCACCATGCCTGCCTAGATGCCACCATGCTCCAACCTTGATGAAACTGGACTGAACCTCTAAACCTATAAGCCAAACCCTATTAAATGTTGTCTTTAGAGAGAGGGGGCTACAATCAAAAGGGGCTCAGCTTGAGATCCATCCCATGGACAAGCACTAATCCCTAACACTATTAATGATACAGTGTTATACCTGCAGACAGGAGCAAGTTGTCCTCTGAGAGGCTCCACCCAGCAGCTGACTCAAACATATACAGACACCCACAGCTAAACAGTGCATAGAGCTTGGGGACTCTTAGGGAAGGGTAGGAGGAAGGATTGCAGGCCCCAGAGGCAATAGGAATACCACAGAAGACTAACAGAGTCAGCTAACCTGGACCCTTGGGACTCTCGGAGTCTGAACGGCCATCCAAAGAACATACATAGGCTAGACCTAGGCCTCCTTCCACATATGTAGCAGATGTGCAGTTTGACTGTCATGTGGGTCTCAAACAACTGGAGTAGGGGCTGTTCCTAAAGCTGTTGACCGTACATGGACTATGTTCTCTCTGGGCTGCCTTGTCTTGCCTCAGTGAGAGAGGATGTGCCTAGCCTCATAGAGACTTGAAATGCTTAGGCAGGGAGATTCCTAGTGGGGTTCCACCTGCTCAGAGGAGAAGGGGAAGAGGATGAGGGAAGGATTGTGGAAGGGGGTGACCGAGACAGGGGCAGTGAGTGGGATATAAAGTAAATAAGTAAAAATGAATTAATTAATTGAATTAAAAATAAATAAATTTATAAGATTTGGAAGGTTTAATGACAGAAATGTGTCATAAAATCTGCCTACCTTGGTAGCTTAGCAGAGGGAGAAAAAGAAGCCCTGGAGAGGCAGTGAGAAGTCACAGCAATTCTGCTCACACCCATGGTACGGTACCCTCCCCCACCAGGATGCCCCCTCCTCTTCCCTGGAAAGCTTAATGTTCGCTAACACTCATTAACAAAGATGGTCTTGGATTAATTAGCATCTAAATTTATACATCCTCTCTTGTAGAGATAAGTCCTCAGAAATCAATAAAAATGTCTTCTAATTCATGCAAATCACTATAATTAGATTTGTCGTTAATTTTATGTTCATTAAGTTTCTATTTTAAAAATGAAAAGAGCTTGGTTAAGGCCAGAACACACACAAATCTAAGCCAGACAAAGAAATTCCCATTACTGATTTAAAAAGGGGGCGGGGGCAAAGAAGCTATGTGGCCTTTTATTGGCTTGCTAGCCTATGAAGCTAACAAGGTTGTTTTCAAATTATTCTATTTCTTTTCCAGCAGGGCTGAATCTGAAGGACAGAGCCAGATACATGGGAATTGTCAAAATGTCAAAGGATGAACCAGGGAACCTAGCCAGTGTCCAGGCGGGCAAGTTCATTTTCACTGGAATGAAAATTGGGATAGAACATCTCCAAAGAGCCCAAGGTGTAAAAATTGCAATAATTGACATTTAATCATTCCGCCTTCATCCTTAATGGATGACTAAATATCTTCCAGATCGTTACTAATAAAGCAGTACTGTGGGCTTTAAGAAAAGATTTGCTTTACTAAATGTAATTAGGGAGTTTGTTGGAGGGGGGGTGCTCACATCCAGCCCAGTTTTAATTTTGATAACACATCAATGATTCCCCAAAGACCTTGCCTCTAAGCAGTCACACCTGCTAGCCTAACTGACAGTGTGAGAGGCAACTGTCGTAATTTGTTTTCTTTGGACTGCATCAAAAATTCTATAACACCCTCATAGCCATAGGGTACCAGGGACAGCGGTTCTATTAAGTCTGCACCCGTTATTCTGCTGAGAACTTAGGGTTTCAAGTCACCTCGTTTTTTTCAGCTAATAACTAACTGCAAAGGGGGAACTTTCCCTCCTGGTATCCTAAACAATTCCGGGAAAACATCCCTATGCTATGGGAAGTGACAGCAGGCAGAGAAGAGAAAATACATTCTGTTGTTGTCGAACCAGAAAAGTCACATCAGTCCTCCCATGTGCTGTGTTTCAGAAAATAACTTGTCTAAGAATTAACAAAAAAAAACTTCCTCACTTTCTTTTCTTTTTGACCAATGAGTGTGTGTTAAAATAAATTTGTGTGATGTTTATAATTATCTGTAAATTTAAACTGTTTCTCTTTCCTGAGAACCATTCTTTATAGATTAAAAAAAAAAAAACGAGAATAAAATGATTCAAACAGATCTGAGGTAATATGAAGCAACTGGTTGGGTCCAGATGTGTGAACATTATTAGTGATATGAGTGTGTGGGTATTAGTGTGAAGAGGAGAACATGTGTTCGTGTGTGTTTATACATGTATATGGGCACATCAGACATCTAGCGACATATACTGTCTTGAAACATTACCCATAACAATGGTTTTCTGATAAGCCCAGAGGTTACCTACACTATATCCTGACAGGTCTACAGCTAGGTCTGGGCACTCAGCATGTGCCACCAGAGGCTCCCACTCCAAAGTGGCCTGCGGTGGAAACAAAGACAACCATATCTGGGGCACAGATGGCCTGGGCCCTGGAATTACAGGCATCTGCAGCTGCATCCTGTGCTAGAGATGCAACGTTACCAACATACGCTTCCAATCACCGTGGTTGGCATGCTTTAGTACGCCGAGTTACTAATAGCCCAACACACAAGGGCTGTTGGGATTCTTAAGACTTCTATCTATCTCCAGGACTTGAAAGATACTTGGCTCCATCCTTATCAAGAATGGACACCTTAGCTGGGCATGGTGGCTCAGGACCACAATCCTATCACATACAGGAAGCAGAATAGGGGGAGTGACATCAGGTCAAAGTCAGCCTGAGCTGCCTAGTGATTCCTACCTAGCCTGGGCTACAGAGCACAAGCCCAACTCCACAAAACCAATGACAAAGAAACAGAAAGAGAGTCAGGAGAGAATGATAGAACAGACCCCTGTGCCTGCTCCAAACCGATTTCCCATACAGTGGGAAGGGTCCATTCGTGCATTCTGAAAAGACAGTTCCCCCAGGAAAGGGAAACAGAAGTGAAAATGTTTATTTCAAAAGGCGAAATGATGAAGCTTGACCTTCTTTAGAGCATCCTGCCAAATATCCCACAAAACAGTCTCCCCTTTTGTTATCCTTCAAAAAGATACAAACTCAGCATTCCCTATATCCAGTTTTGTTCTTTTTAAATCAGATTGATTCAAATGTCCACTGCAGCAAAATACCAAGTCAAGAAGTACAAAAATCCCTTGGGAAAGCACCCTATGTGTCCACGAAATTTATCCTTAATGCAGTTGATGGATACTGAAAAGAATGTGTCTGTGGTGTCTGTAAAAGTCTCTATGAACGTAAGTAAGCTGATTTATACAGAAAGCTTCAAAGGAATGGGTCTGGAAGTCCTAATTATTAATTACACAGATCCCAAAGTGAATTAATTCAAATGATGCATTAGCCACTGAAGCTCATCCAAAATGAGTTACTGCAGAAATTGGGTAAAATTACGTGGGGAAGTACAATTCTTCACAAGCTTGATTGATTATCCCTGGTTTGTGTACATGCCCAAGTAAATCACACCAGCAGAGCTGAAGTTAAAATAACAGAACTCATTATTCTCCCAATATGTAAGTCTGATTTTCCTGTTTTTAATCTAGAGGAAAGCAACACGAATGTTTTAGGAAATTACAATAGTTTTCAGGCCCAGGCCATGCTGGACAATAATTCATGCTTTTGTGAATATAGTAAGCACATCTTTCTGGATGTGCTCTTAAATATGGGCAAAATTTTCCAGGGTAAAAAAAATAATTTTGCTTAAACACTTTTTTTTCTCTACTGTTCTATCTAAGGAAATCAAGGTTGAGTCAATTTATTATTGACTGTAGGGAAAGACTAGGGTCTTTCAAATATGTTTTATTTTCTTTCATTTTTAATCCTGTCTGTATTTGAACTGTAGGCTCAAAACATTTTGTTTGTTTGGTTGGTTAGTTGGTTAGTTTGATTTTGATTTCAGGGTTTTGAGGCAGGGTTTCTCTGCATAGCCCTGGCTGTCTTGGAACTCACTCTGTGGACCAGGCTCACCCAATACATGGTTTATCACCGTGAGATATATGCAGTTTGCACAGATACAATAGTGGATCCATGCATAATACCTAAGGTCTATGTACACATTTACACCTATCAATTTTAAATGTTTTCTTCCACTACTTATTTTTATTGCTTTATAGATGGTTAAATGAATATTATCAGTTTAACCTAGTTGCTTTCTACCTATTGTGCACCAAATAAGATCTACTAGTATAGCTCCTACTTTGGAAACTTCTAGATATTAAAAAAAAACAAACAAATATTGATTGTCATAAATTTGATGCCCCTATGCTACATATTTAGTATGTAACAATTTGATGGGATTGAATATTTGTGTATCCCAGTGAAACCAACATTGTACTCATGGCGTGTGTGAAATACTGTCTACATTGTTACAGTGAATATTTAAACTATGTTGAATGATTGCGTTCTCCTTTCAACATTAAGAGGTGGAAATCAATATAAAGTTTCACAGTATAATGATGAAACACACTGTGTACACTATAGGCACACTGTGTACACTATAGGCACACTGTGTACACTAAAGGCACACTGTGTACACTATAGGCACACTGTGTACACTATAGGCACACTGTGTACACTATAGGCACACTGTGGAATTTCACCTTGAAAGCATCTGCTGGTGATACTGTCAAAACAGTACCACAGAGTACCACAAACAGGCCTCCTACAGCTGAAAATGAAAAACTATAAATTGTATTTATGTATAAATTCATCTACCTGGAATGCATTTCATAGAGGGAAAAGTTACATTACACCAGGCGTCCATATCAAGATGAACACCAAGGCTAAGACCCATTATTATGTCCTAAAAGTAGAATGTTCCAGGTAGCCTTTGATGGCTTTGCCTATGTGACCAGCTGCTGAAGCTCCTGGGTACCCAGTTTCTATCTAGAGCTAAAAAGAAGAGTTCCACCATCCTAACAAATGTGTTGTCCTCAAACACGATTACAAGGGTAACGTTGTTTTCCAGTATTAAACTGAAGTGGGTCATGAACATGTGATGGCTGAGTATTCATTTCCTGTACTGAAATAAATCTTATGTGCAGCCTGTTTTAATGGCCTATAAGCTATACATGGGCTTTGTTTTTGAAAGTGTTATTTTGAGAGAAAGAAAATGCTATAGAAACAATACATGGCCTGCTTATAAAGCACATTCTTTATAGAAAGGGTGTGGTCCTTAATCTACCTTGATACCTAGAGGAAACAATTGCAAGCAAAATCCAGGTATACTTCAAAATAATTTTTCTCCTGTTTACTGAACTTACATAATGATGTTAAGTGTTTGTACTAATGAATACTTAAATTTTTACATTTGCTTGTTTTTGTTTTATTTTGTTTTGCTTTTGTTTTGTTTGTTTTTGTTTTTTGAGAAAGTCTCATGATACAGCCCTGGTTGGCCCGGAGCTCACTATTAAGACCAAACTGGCCTGGACTCCCAGAGATCCTCCTCCCGCTGCCTCCCCAGTGCCAGAATTAATCGCCCAGAAAAATCTTAAGCTTTAATTCTTCACTAGAGTCTAGTTCTACACAGTAATGTGCAGTATGAAGCACATGATTTCTGTGTGTGGTTCAGGAGATGAGCTCGGGACCTAGGATGCACTAGACAACAGCTCTCCCATTGAGATGCAAGAAAACCCTCAAAGAAGGAAGAAGTACCTTCATAATTCTGTCATTGTAATTAAGATGCCAAAATGGCTCGTTACTTATGAAACTCTCTTCTCTGAAATGTATGCTTCCTCCATCCTTGGTCCTAGACCACCACTGTCCTGCTCTCTGGCATAATACATTTTATTGTATTTTTAGAATGTTTCCATAATAATACAAATAATCCATACTTTTTCCTGTGACTTTCTTCGTTAAGCTTGAATTGTGATTTATCTATTAGGGCCATGCAATTTAGTATTTTCCACTTTATTGCAGGATAATATTCCACCATAAGGACACACAGAGTGTGCTGAGCTATGCCCTTTCTGATAGGCCTTTTGCTGAAGCACGTGCACAGAAACAAACTTTCGTAGTAGTGCAGTAGCCATATGCTTCCTTTTATAAGGAATACCAAAGTGTTTGTGCCATTTTACACTCCTTACAGCAATCCTTATTCCACACTCCCAGCTGTCATTCCAGATCTGCCTGTGTGATGACATCTAATTGTGGTGCAAATTTGAATTCCCCAGGGTCAGTGACTAAAGGATGCTCCACCCCTGGAAACCCAGTTAAACTCCTTCAGTCTTTTTTACTAGACCTCATGCTTTCTCTGTAAGAACTATACTGGGTATAAAAGATTTCTTCAAGCCTGCTACAATAAAAGATTCTAGTGAACACTGACCTATGCTCAGGAACATGGAGCCACACAGCCTTAGGATGACCTTCCCTTAAAGTCCCAACTTGGGAAAGGTCAGTAATGTAGGAAAAATTACTTTCTGTTCAAGGTACTAAGCAGTACCGGAGCTACTTTAGAGAGCCTGCAATTATCACCCCTCCCTCTGACCTCACTTATGTATGTCTAAGACCTAAAATTGTTTTCTCAAATATTTGGAAGCCATTTTCCCCCATTCAGGATCTTACTAGCCTGTCTGGTTCAGAACTTGCTATGTAGATCAGGTTGTCTTCAACTCACAGATACCCTCTCACCTCCAAGTCACCAGTGTAAGAGCTATCAACGTGGAATGCCTTATTCTCAGTCTCCACAGGAGGAGGCAGGCTTGATTTCGGTGGGCACGGTGGTGGTTTGAATACGCTTGGCCCATGGGAGGTGGCACTATTGGGGGGTGGGGGTATGGCCTTCTTGGAAGTGTGTCACTGTGAGGGTGGGCTTTGAGGTTCTATGCTCAAGCTCTGCCCATGGCCAGAGAGAAGGAGAGAGAGACAGAGAGAGAGAGAGAGAGAGAGAGAGAGAGAGAGAGAGAGAGAGAGAGAGAGAGAGTCTCTTCCTGGCTGCCTTCCAATCAAGATGGAGAACTCTCAGCTCCTCCAGCACCAAGGCTGCTTACATGATGCCATGCTTCCCACCATGTTAACGAACTGAACCTCTGGAATTGTAATCAAGCCCCAACTAAATGTTTGCCTTTATGAGTTGTATAGCTCATGGTGACTCTTCACAACGAAGGAAACTGTACTTAAGACAGGCACCTTTCTTAGATTTGTATGGTGGTGTCCGTATATAGAGAATATATATTGAACAAATTTTATTTACATTTCAAATGTTATCCCCTTTCCTAGATTCTCCTCCATACCCCCTATCCCATCACCCCTACCCCTGCTTCTATGAGGGTGTTCACCCACCCCACCTCCCATGCACCCTCCCTGACATTCCTCTACACTGGGACATTGAGCCTTGGCAGGACCAAGGGCTTCTCCTCCCATTGATGCCCAACAAGGCCATCCTCTACTACATATGCAGTTGTAGCCATGGGTCCCTCCATGTGTACTCTTTGGATAGTGATTTCATCCCTGTAAGCTCTGGTTCATTGGTATTGTTGTTCTTATGGGGTTACAAATCCCTTCAACTCCTTCAATTCTTTCTTTAACTCCTCCATTAAGGACTCCATTCTCAGTTCAATGGCTGGCTGTGAGCATCCACCTCTGTTTTTGTCATGATCTGGCAGAGCCTCTCAGGAGACAGCTATATCCGGCTCCTGTCAGCATGAACTTCTTGTCTGAGTTTGGTGGTTGTATATGGGCTGGATCCCCAGGTGGGGCAGTCTCTGGATGGCCTTTCCTTCTGTCTCTGCTCCAGACTTTATCTTTGTATTCCCTCCTGTGAATATTTTTGTTTCCCCTTCTAAGAAAAACTAAAACATCTTCACTTTGTTCTCCCTTCTTCTTGAGCATCCTGTGGTCTGTGAATTGTATCTTGGGTAATCCAAGCTTTTGGGCTAATATCCACTTATTAGTCAGTGCATACCATGGGTGTTTTTTTTTTTTTTTTTTTTTTTTTTTTTTTTTTTTTTTTTTGTGATTGGGTTACCTCACTCAGGAGATTTGCTAGCTCAGTCCATTTGCCTAAGACTTTCATAAAGTCATTGTTTTTAATAGCTGAGTAGCACTCCATTGTGTAAATGTACCACCTTTTCTGTGTTCATTCCTCTTGAGGGACATCTGGGTTATTTCCAGCTTCTGGCTATTACATATTAGGCTGCTATGAACATAATGGAGCATGTGTCCTTATTGTACGTTAGAGCATCTTTTGGGTATATGCCCAGAGTGTTATAGCTGGGTCCTCAGGTAGAACTATGTTCAATTTTTTGAGGAACCGGCATGGCGGTCTCCTACCAAAGAGGCACGTGTTTTTCTGGATAAGTACAGGTAACTGTCTCCCACCTTCCCACCTTCTGTGAACCTGCACTTATGGCTCTACTAAAGCCTCTGCTCCCCCCCCCCTCCCGCCATGCTCTCTCTTTAAAGTGCTTGTCATCTCTGCATACCTCAACTCTTCGGGAGCTTGCAGGCCATTCACGTACCTTCTTTCAGAAACCATATTCATAGCCTGCCCATTTCTCCCCGGCTTCCACTTATGGAGTTGTAAAACCTAATATTCTGAGCACAAATTTCTCCCCCATAAGTCTGTACATAACCATATATGTGTATATGAGATACACACATACGTCAAGCAGTTTTGGCTAGTCTCTCTCTCAGCTGCTCAGAAAGAGTCTTAATTATGATGAAGCATACACATTTTTCTTTTATGGTTATAGCGTTGGTTAGGGGAGGGAAGGACAGAGGAAGGAAAAGCAGAAGAGAAAGAAAACAATGTTGCTGGGAGGATTTATTGTCTGTTCAAGGCACAAGCAGACAGGGCCTCAAACCACCCAGAGCTTCTTTTGAAAGCCGGCACACCCTTGTATATCTACCACCTAAAGTTGTTTTCTCAAAGACTTAGAAGCCATCTTGAAAGAGAGATCATGAAGGTATAACCAGCACATTTACCTCAGTCAGTCTAGCTCTGCAGAGTTCATCTACCCAGGATCAGCACACACTGAAGTAAATTCGCCTTTAGTTCCCCCATCAACAGACCAAGTTCACTTTGGCTGAACAGTGGCAGCAAAGGAGAAACACTAGGGGAACTAAAACCAATAGGGATGTTAGAGCCAGGCCAGCTGGTGGGAATGCTTTAGACGTGTCGGAAGCTGGACAGTGAAGGTGAGCTTTCTATCAGACCCCAGTGCCTTTAACGTCTCAAGCGTGCAGAACACTGGGCTTATTCTTTCAAATAACCTCAAAGTGGAAAAAAACTATCCGACTTCTAGGAAGAAATCCAAAAGGCACATTTCAGAAGAAGCTTTCCTTGGATCCTAATAACCCTAGATACTGAAGAAATGGAAAAAAAAAAAATCAATCAAGTCCACACCCTTTAAAAACAGTGGGAAAGACTAAAGCTCTTCGGGGGGGGGGGGTGTCTTAGGTGCAGTGTGTAGAACAGTGAGTCTGAGGGGACCATAGTTCAATGTCAATGATAAAATAATAGAATTCTCTCTCTCTCTCTCTCTCTCTCTCTCTCTCTCTCTCTCTCTCTCTCTCTCTCTCTCTCTCTCTCTGTCTGTGTGTGTGCCACTGACAATCTGAGGGCACTGGTGACATAGTGTTGGATTAAGATGTTTTGATTGAGTTTATTTAGTGTTTGTTCTGCCAAAGATGCAGAGTGGGGTGCTAAACAAACTGTGAACTCTCTGCTGCCCATTATTAGATGATCCTAAATACTAAAGGGAAAGGACCTTAATTGAAAGTTTTTAATGAGTAATAGAAGTTGGAAACCTCAGAAGATACAGTATCTCTGTTGTATTGGTTTCAGGAAAGTTACAGTGTAGTTTCTCCGAGTCTCCCGGCAGGATGAAGGACTTGCAAGCTTTGTTCCACACAGCACATCTCTTAGATACTCGCCCTTTCTGCCAGGCATTAACATTTATTGAACACTTACTATAGTCCAAGATTATGCCAAGGGATGGAGATTTTATAAAAGATGTGACTACCTTTGTCCTAGAGGAAGCTCACAGTCCATAATGAAAGGTAGAAACTGTGTACTATACTGGCTGCCAATCTTACAGGAATGAAGCACCACCCAGTTACATAAAACCATCAAGTATTTCTAAGGAGCCTACAAGTCTCCTGGGTGACAAGGAGGAGCTCCTGCAGATCTGAGAATTAGCCTCTGGTGGCTTGTCATGATTACAGACAGCACTCTGCCTGCATAGTCTTAACCTGCATGGTGAAAACATTACTTTTATTTGAATTAGTTGTTGATGAATTTCACCCGGTGTTTGTTTTTTTTTTTTTGTAATTTGAAGCCAACTGGGTAAAGGTCTTGGCTGCTGAGGCTGATAACCTGACTTTGGTCCCTGGAACTTGTACTGTAGGAGGGGAGAGTTGACTCTAAGTATCCTTGACCTCCTCTTGCATGCACTGACACACACACACACACACACACACACACACACACACACACACACACAAAGTAAGAAGATAGATACTAACCTACATTCCCACATGGCACTGTCTGACCAAAATTGACCCACAGTCCTCTCTCGGAACATCATATCCAGTTTACCTAGGACTTGATTCTCTCTCAAGGCGCTAACATGACTTACTCTATCTAACTCTCCCCTCTTTCAGCTCTGACCTCAGTTAATTATGATGATGCTAAGCCCTAGACGCCAAGTGTTTCCACTCAGTCCAACATACATACGTTTTCCTGCTGGAAATGGCTTCTGTTGTCAGGTGGACAACAGAATTTAGGATAAATAGAAAACCTTTGGTAATGTGTTTGTCTTATAAGCACAAGATTTGAGTTAAAGTCCCAGTATTATAAGAAGAAAAAAAAAAGCCACCTGATATGGAGCCAACAGCACTAGGGACAGACAGGAGGCTCCCTGGAGTTTGCTGGCTAGCCAATCTTGCCTAATGAGCAATCCCAAGCCAATATCTCAAAAATCAACACCCTAGATTAGACACACACACACACACACACACACACACACACACACACACGGTGGGGAGGGGAGGCAGCAGGGAGAGGGAGAGTGTCTTAGTTAGGGTTTTACTTCTGTGAATAGACACCATGACCAATGCAAGTCTTATAAAAAACATTTAATTGGGGCTGGCTCACAGGTTCAGAGGTTCTGTCCATTATCATCATGATGGCAAGAACATGGCATCATTCAGTCAGGCATGGTACAGGAGGAGCTGAGTTCTGAAATTCATCTGAAGTTTAATAGTGGAAAGGGCCTTAAGCTCACACCCATAGTGACACACCTACTTCAACAAGGCCACACCTCTTAATAGGACCCACCTGAGGTAACTGAGATGGACAGAGTTTGGTGCACATCCTCCGACACCAGGGGTTACAATGATTCTAACATGGTCACTTCAAAAGGCAATTTGGTAAGAGCTGTAAAAATCTGAATTGCATAAATTCTTTGATACAATCATTACACACATCTGAATTTGTCTTACAGGTAGGCTGGGCACACGGGCTAGAATGACAGGTTAGACAAGGCCTAAGTGTCTGGTTAATCGATGCACACGTTGAGCACAGAACATTGGCACACAGCAGTGGAAGAGAAAGACAAAGGCTGCTGGGAAACGAGAGCAATATCTGAAGCAATGGCTTTCTCGGGTTCTTTTGTAATTTTATACCGTATTGTTTTTTCCACTAACCCCTGGAGGTTATATAATACAGAGACTATTTTTGGGAAAATACAAAAGCAAATGCCTCATAGTGCAGCTGTAGAGATGCGTCCTTGGCGACTGACATTTCTGAGTGGGAAGGCTTACTTCATTGCATATTCTTTGGTGCTGGATGACTTTTGTTTTCCATATGGAAGTAATCTTTTTTATGATAACAGAAAACAAAGTGGAACTTTCTATTGACAATCTGATGGAGGAAAATTTAACTCATTATTTTTGAATTTCCCCAATGGTACTAGAGGTTAGATACTTTCATCAAATCAGGCTGTATGCTTTCTTCATGAAATCTAAACTATGTGCCTACTTAAAAATATATATATATATTAACTTGACTTTCTAATTTCTTTAAGCATAGAAAATATTTCCTTAATTTATGAAATATGTTACAAATATATTTTCCCAGCATAATTTTCTTTCATTTTATACAGCTAATAACTCTTTCTACTCAGAAGGGTTTTTGATATCATAATGTAAATTACCCTACTTCATGAATCAACATTTCCCCTTTGCCTTTAGAAGCCTTTCTTTAGGTGCAAGTTTTAAATATGCTATATTTAATAATTAAGTCTCTCGTCCATCTAGAATTTATTCTGTGAAGCGTGAGACTCAGCCGCTCTCTCCCAGGTATGTTGTGAGTGCCAACATGTTTGATACCTCACCTCAAATCCCAGTTGGCATGGGTCAGGTTTGTGTCTGTGTAATAGATAACCTTGCTCGATCCCTGTTCATTCTGTATCCCCGGGAGTCTACAATAGTGTTTCTACCTCCAGACCCACCTGCTTCCTCACATAAGACTGGTTTTGGCCAATGGGAAGCGCTAAAGAGCAAAGCTAGAGTGTGCGGACAGACTCTATCTTAGGGTCCCAGGTGATTCTGGGTTGTCAGGTTGGTAATCACACAGTCTATCACTGAACCAGAAGCACAACTTTGGCAACATGGCTTAGCCAGCAAGCTCCTGGGATCCACTGACCTCTCCCCACAAGGGCTCGGATTACAGGCATGTGCAGACATGCTCTGTTTTTATGTGGGTGTTGGGATTAAACTCGTATCCTAGCCTTACACAAGCACCCTTACCCACTGAGCCATCTCTCTAGCCTTCACTCTCAAATTCCTTCTGCTTCTCAGAATGATGGATCCATATTGTCTCTGTCCCTTCAAAGAATTGACACTTAACATCGCTTAGTTTCTAATCTCTAGCTCTTCTTCTTTCTTCTCTGCTCCAGAACTGGTCTTGAAACACAAACATGAGCATGCCTTTTCTACAGTGGAGACCTTTAATAATTCTAAATTAATAAAGCTAGACCATCTTTCTGTAGTCAGCCTTACTGGTACATGTCTTTCATGGGAGGCAGATGAAGACTTACTTAGCAAGTTCTAGGCCAGCCAAGACTACATTCTAAGACCTTGTCAAAGGAAAACGTCTTCCATATTCTTTCTTTCTAGTCCCTGTGTCTTTTGATTGCCAATCACTCCCCCGAAAATGTGGACACACACACACATGTGCTTCTATAGACCCACACACAGACACACACATGTGCACACATAAACATGGATGTACACACACACACACACACACACACTATTCATTACTTCTGTGTTGCTCATAGTACAACTGAGGGGAGGGCGTTTGTATTTTGAATCATGGTTTCAGAAGATCGTTTTGGTCTATCAACACATGGAAGACATGGAAAGAGGGGGCACGTGGCAGAGGCTCCTCACATCAACGGAACCAGAAAGGCAGAGAGGGCAGGACAGAACAAGGAGCTGGCTATGGCCTTCAAAAGGCTAACCTCTAATGACCTTTCTCCACCCAGAACCACCTTCTGAAAGGCTCCACACCTTCCCAAAACAATGTCTGCTGATGAGGGGTGAACCCATGGGAGGCATTTCAGACCCAAACTGTGACACATATATTTATTGATTTTTTTTCTCAGATCTTTTGTATTATTTGTTCTTAAAATTTTGGCTAATCCTTTGCTAGCTGATAATGGTAGCCACCAGCCACATGTTTGACTTTTGGGTCCTTGAAACATTCAGCCCAAGTTGAGATCTCATATAAATGTAAAATAGATACTAGATTTCAAATTATTTGTATTAAAACTTGATGAGAAATATTTCACTGATAATGTTTTCTTTGAAAAGACTGCATGCCAAGAAGACATTATGACAGATATGTAGAATTAAGAAAAATCTATTATTAAGTTAATTTCGTCTATTTCTTTTTCCTATTTTAATATATGGGCATCTGAGGTTTCCTCTGTGGCTCACATGACATTTTTCTTAGACAACATCATTTTTAAGTCTCTTATTTACTTATTTATTTTTACTGTTTCTGAGGAGATTTGACTTGTGCTGAAAGCCCTGTTTGCGATGTCACCTCTTAGGGAACCCTTGGCAGCTCCCCCGCTGCAGGTGTAATTAATCCCCCTGCTATGTCCCCAGAACACTTTATCAATCCCTGCCGTGTTCATTTCTCCACAAGTTTATCTCCTTATAAACCTGTTTTGTTAATCTCCAAGCTGGCCAAGTACTGAGTCTGATTAAATCAGCCACTGGGAGGATGAAGTACAGCTATTAAAAGCTAAGTTTAAGAACTAAAAATAATCACAAATTTTACCCTTCAGCTTACTGCATTCAAGTCAGGAAAGGAGAATTCTTTTTATAACTACGCTGTGAGAAAATGTTTAGTCTGTCAGGAGACCAAGCTTCATTCTCTCTAAGGAGGGATTTGCCACATGAAACTTAATCTGAGACACTGAACCACCCAGGACATCTCAGAGGGCTACAGATAATACAGAAGTATGCCTTATATGGTCATGTCTGCTATTAGGCACACTCCAAGAGAAAAGCATGGTACTGCAGAAGAGATAAGCGAGCATTTATAGAACCAAGGCAGACGGTCCAAACAGAGCCCTCTTGAGTGATCTCACTTGATAAAGAGAACACAGAGGATACAGTCAGATTGTTTACAATGTAGCCTGGCCATCTGTCTTCAAGCCTGGCTGTGAATTCTATTCATGCTTATTAAATCCACCTGTGCCACTGGGTTCAATTTCTTTTCACACTATTGGTTTTCTATTTGCCCTGTCTGGGTTCTCCTAGTCTTTCATTTATTTCTTCCCCCCGGATCTACCAAGCGTCGTATTATTTAATCAGCTTTTTTTTTTTAAGGAATATATTCTTTTTAATCTTTCTGTGTCTGTCTGACTAGTGAAGTTTAAAGCTTGTTTTAAAATATATACTGTTGATCAAAGGAAGAAAAGTTACATGTTGTAGCATGGAAAAGTTCATAGACAAGGACCTAGGAAAGACATAATGAAAACAGACCAACCAGAAGAAAGCTGCTACAACTGCATCAATACCACAGACAGGAATATACACAATGGCAAAGAAACAATTTGCCTAAAAATGCAGTAATTTGTGGCATGTAATGACTTAACTCTATAGCCAGAATATATGTTAAGAACATTAGAATATTTTTAAAAAAGAAACCTACAATTCCTTAACCACAGTGGCTGTGGTGGTTTGAATAGGACTGGCCCCATAGATTCATGTGTTTAAATGCTTGGTGTTGGCATTAGGATAGCCCCTTCCTCCAGCAATGGCTCCACCCACAGGTGACAAGAACCTAGCACATCAATTGCCATGGAAACAGCCAAAGTATTCCCAGAAGACATCAGTTCAGAATCCCATCTCCACCTGGGAGCAAGTGATGTCACTACCCCTACAAAAGACCGAAACCCCTCCTCCTCTCTCTCTTTTCTCTTGCCCCATTTCATTCTATTAAAACCTCTCCACGTGGAACCGTGTTTGTTTGGTGTGGTCTGTCTGGGCATGGGCCGAGAAATCTAATTAACAGCACTTGGCCTATAGGGAGTGGCACTATTAGAAGGTGTGGCCATGTTGGAGTAGGTGTGGCCTTGCTGGAGGAAGCATTTCACTATGAGGACAGGCTTCCTAGTGTGATAGCCTCTTTTTGCTGCCTTAGGATCAAGTTGTAGAACTCTTAGCTCCTTCTCCAAGCACCATGCCTGCCTGCATGCTGCCAATTAAATAACTTTTTGTTCCTTTATAAGAATTGTTTTGGTCATGATGTCTTTTCACAGTCTGCAACCAAGATGGTGGCTGGAAAAATTATTGATTTAAACCAAGTATCAATAAATCTTGTGACCTAGTATGGTTGAGAGCAACTTCCCTTGGTGTCTGTAAGGGATTTGTCCCAAGACCAGCCCCAAAGATCCCAACTCCTAGGATGCTTGTCTCCCATAAAATGGGGCAGCATTTGTGTATTATCTACACACCTGCTCCCACAATTTAAAGTCACCTCTACATTCTTTATGATGCCTAACTGAACTCATGTGCCCTGTGAATAAGTGTCACAGTGTATCATTAGAGAAATAATGACAAAGAGGAAAAAGTTTGTATGCTCAGTAGGGATAAAAATTCTTAAAAAGTATTTCTATTCACAAGTGGTTGGATCCACAAAGAGCCTATAGATACAAGACCACACTATATATGAATCCTAAGTACAACTTTTCAAACATTGAAAAAACTTAAAATGCCTGACCTTATACAACCCTTCAGCATTAACCCCCTGCAACAAAAAAAGCATCAATACCACATTGCCTATCCATGGCTCACTGAGAATTCATTGTTTTTAATAGCTGAGTAGTACTCCATTGTGTATATGTACCACAATTTCTGTATCCATTCCTCTGTGGAGGAACATCTGGGTTCTTTCCTGCTTCTGGCTATTATAAATAAGGCTGCTATAAACATGGTTGAGCATGTGTCCTTGTTAGCTGTTGGAGTTTCTTTTGGGTATATGCCCAGGGATGGTATAGCTGGGTCCTTAGGAAGTACTATGTCAAATTTTCTGAGGGCCGCCGTACAGGAAATTATTCCTCAACATACAGGTTTAAAAATGAAAAGGGGCCCTCTTCTGGCCCAGAGAGAGGGTCAGGTGACCTCGATAAGGACTCAGGACCTGCCCAGAACAGCCTCACAGGTGCTCTCCCAACTGAGCCCACGGAGACAGAACCAAGTCACTGCCATCAGAACTCACTGCCTGCCCACAAAGAGCCAAACACCCAGGAGCAATCTCCTTCCTGAGCCCACGGGCCCCCAGACCCACATGAGAGACAAGTTTCTATCAAAGACAACAAGATCACCTATAATCACAAATCAGAAGATGGCAAGAGGAAAGTGAAAGAACCTAAGCAATGGAAACCAAAACAACCTGGCAACATCAGAACCCAGCTCTTCCACCACAGCAAGTAGTGGATTTTCAAACATTCCAGAAAAACAAGATTTCGTCTTGAAATCATACTTCATGATGATGATGGAGATCATCGAGAAGCACATGAATAACTCCTTTAAACAATAACAGAAGAATCAAATAGATTCTTTTGTAAACAAATAGAAACTTTTAAAGAGGAAACACAAAAATCACTCAAAGAACTACAGGAAAGCACAACCAAACAGGTGAAGGAATTGAAAACAAAAATAGAAACAACAAAAAAATCACAAAAAGAGACAACCCAGATAGAAAACCTAAGAAAGAAATCAGGAGTCATAGATGCAAGCATCACCAACAGAATACAAGGGACAGAAGAGAGGATTTCAGGGGCAGAAGACAACATAGAAAACATTGACACAAAAGTCAGAGAAAATTCAAAAACCAAAAAACTCCTAATCCAAAACATCCAGAATATCTAGGACACAATGAGAAAGACAAAACGTAAGGATAATAGGTGTAGAAGAGGGTGAAGACTCCCAACTAAAAGTAATTAAATATCTTCAACAAAATCATAGAAGAAAACTTTTCTATCCTTAAGAATGAAATGATTATGAACATACAAGAAGCCTACAGAACTCCAAATAGATAAGACCAGAAAAGAAATACCTGCCAACACATAATAGTCAAAACACCAAATGTTAAAAACAAAGAAAGAATCCTAAAAGCAGTAAGTAATATCAAGGCACATACCAAAACATAATAAAAGCAATATACACAAACCAACAGCTATCGTTAAATTAAATAGATAGAAACTTGAAGCAATCCCACTAAAATCAGGGATTAAATAAGGCTGCCCATTCCCTCCCTACCTATTCAGTATAGTATTCAAAGCCCTAGCCAGAGTAATTAGACAACAAAAGGAGGTCAAAGGTATACAAATTGGAAAAGAAGCCAAGGTATCACTATTTGCAAATAATATAATAGTATTCATAAGCAACCCCTAAAAGGCTACCAGAGGACATCTACATCTGATCAACAACTTCCACAAAGTAGCTTTGATATAAAATTAACTCAAACAAATCAATAGCCTTCCTTTATATAAATGATAAACGAACTGAAAAAGAAATTAGGGAAATGACACTTTCATAATAGTCACATATAATATGAGATATCTTGGTGTAACTTTAACCAACAAGTGAAAGATCTATATGACAAGAACTTCAAGTCCCTCAAGAAAGAAATCGAAGAATACCTCAGAAGATCTCCCATGGTCATGAATTGGTAGAATTAACATAGCAAAGATGACCATTCTACCAAAAGCAATCTACAGACTCAATGCAATCCCCATCAAAATTCCAACACAATTCTTCACAGACATGGAAAGATCAGTCTCAATTTCATATGAAAAAACAAACAAACAAAGAACCAGGATATCAAAAACCATTCTCAACAATAAAAGAACTCCTGAAGAAAATCAACATCCCTGACCTCAAGCTGTACTACAGAGGAATAGTGATTAAAAAACACATGGTATTGGTAGAGAAACAGACAGGTTGATCAATGGAATATAATTGAAGATCCAGAAATGAACCTACACACCTATGGCCACTTAATCTTTGACAAAGGAGCTAAAATCATCTAGTGGCAAAAAGGCAGCATTTTCAACAGTCAGCATATAGAGGAATGCAAATTGATTCATTCTTATCTCCTTATGTAAAGCTCAAGTTCAAGTGGATCAAGGACCTCCACTTAAAACCAGATACACTGAACCCACTTGAAGAGAAAGTGGGAAATAGCCTTGAACTCATTGTCACAGAGGAAAGTTTCCTGAACAGAACACCATTGGCTCAGGTTCTAAGATCAACAATTGATACACGGGACCTCACGAAACTGAAAAGCTCTGTAAGGCAAAGGACACTGTCAATAGGACAAAATGGTAACCTACAGACTGGGAAAAGTTCCTCATTAACGCCACACCTGATAGAGGGCTAATATCCAAAATATAAAGAACTCAAGAAGTTAGACTCCAAAAACCCAAATAACCCAACTAAAATTGGGGTCAAAAGCTAAACAGAGAATTCTCAACAGAAGAATCTGGAATAATCTAGAAGCACTTAAAGAAATGTTCAACGTCCTTAGTCATCAGGGAAATGCAAATCAAAATGACCCTGAAATTTTATCAGAATGACCAAGCTCAAAAATCAGATGACTATACATGCTAGTGAGGATGTAGTAAAAGAGAAACACTCCTCCACTGCTGATAAGATTGCAAACTGGGTACAACCACTTTGGAAATCAATCTGGCAGTTCCTTAGAAAATTGGAAATAGTTCTACCTGAAGACCCAGCAAATACCCAAAAGATGCTCCACCAAACAAGGACACATGCTTCACTATGTTCATAGCAGCCTCGTTTGTAATAGCCAGAAGCTGGAAACAGATGTCTCTCACTCAAAGCTCGGACACAGAAAATGTGGTTCGTTAACACAATGGAATACTATTCAGCTATTTAAAATGAGGACACCATTAATTTTACAGGCTAATGAATGGAACTAGAAAACATCATTCTGAGTGAAGTAATCCAGACCCAAAAGGACATTCATGGTATGTACTCACTGGTAAGTGGATATTAGCTATAAAGTGCAGAGTACCCGTGATACAACTCACAGACAGTAAGAAGTTTACCAAGAAGGAAGGTCCAAGTGAGGATCCTTTATATATCACTTAGAAGGAAGAACAAAATAATCATATGAGGCAGAGGGAGGAGAGGGCCTGGGTGGGAGAGAAGTCGGGGAGGGGAAAGGGGAGACAGGATCAGGTATGGGGGGAGAGGGAAGAGAAGCCCACAGGGCCAGGAGAATGAATGGAAACATGCAGTTGTGGGAGGTGGGGGGCAGAGCATTGAGGTGGGAACCTCTAAAAACTCAGAGATCTGGGATGTGAGAGGCTCCCAGGACTTAATGGGAATGACCTTAATCGAAATGCCCAACAGTGGGAAGATGTAACCTAAAGAGACCAACTCCAGTAGACTGGCAGGGCACCCAGTAAGGGAATGGTCACTAATCTAACTTCAAATTTTTTGACCCAGAGTTGTTCCCAATTTAAAAAAAAAAAATACAGAGACAAAAATGGGGCAGAGGTTGAAGGAAAGGCCATCCTGAGACCAGCCCTACTTGGGATCCATCCCATGAGCACGCAGGTACCAAACCCTGACAGTAATACTGATGCTCTGATGTGCTTGCATACAGGAGCCTACTAGTATGGCTGTCCTCTGAGAGGCTCTACCCAGCAGCTTGCTGAGACAGATGCAGATACTTACAGCCAACCACTGGACTAAGGTCAGGGCCTCTATAGAAGAGTTAGGGGAAGGATTGAAGGAGCTGAAGGGGATGACAACCTAATAGGAAGAACAACAGTATCAATTAACCCAGATTCCTGGGACCTCCCAGAGACGGAACCAGGAACCAAAGAGTATGCATGGTCTGTGGACCCAGGCACATATAGCAGAGGACTGCTTCGTCTGACTCAGTGGGAGATGATGTGCCTAATCCTGTAGATACTTCAAGCCCCAGGAAAGGGGAATGTGATGGGGGGGGTGTTGGGGGAGGGGTGGGAGTACCTTCTCAGAGGCAAAGGGGAAGAGGGGTGGGGTGAAGAAGTCTTGGAGGAGGGCCTAGAAATAGGGGCAACATTTGGAATGTAAATAATTAAAATAAAAGAAATTAAAACTAAACGCCGGAGAACCAAAGCTGACAGTTTTTATGAAGCTAACAAAACAAAAGCAGTGAACATACAGGAATCCTGATAAACATATTAAGAGGAAAAAAAAATAGATTGTGCTAGCATATTGGGAAGTTTTAAAAGGGGCCTGTAGACTTTTCCTTTGAATCTTCTGTGTTACTTTTTTGGCTATTTTTGATTAAAAAAAATAGATGAAACAAAATCTCACCCCAGTAAATGCTAGACTTGCTTAGTCACATCAGGAAGTTTCGGGGACAGGCAGTTCCACCTAGAAAGATCCAAACTTTTATTACCATAACTTAAACTTGACCCTGTTTCTCTCAGACCTTCTCATCTATTCTTTTCGTAAGTGTCACTGCTGTTAAATACTCTCCCGGTAGAATTTCTCCAAAACTACATTCCAGAGTGTTGGGATTCTGTAAACCCCACCCCTCAGTTACCTGGCAGCAGATATGTAGATAGTTACCTGACACTATCTACAAAAGGAGCTGTTTGCCCCTCCTCTCTCTGACTCTCTAGTTCTCTTCCTCTCCCCACCCTTGCCCCTCCTCTCCTCCTCCTCTTCTCCCCTCTCTCCATGTGCTCATGGCTAGCGTCTACTCTCTCTCCTCTCCTCTCCTCTCCTCTCCTCTCCCCTCCCCTCCCCTCCCCTCCCCTCCCCTCCCCTCCCCTCCCCTCCCCTCCCCTCCCCTCCCCTCCCCTCCCCTCCCCTCCCCTCCCCTCCCCTCCCCTCCCCTCCCCTCTCCTCTCCTCTCCTCTCCTCTCTCTCTCTCTCTCTCTCTCTCTCTCTCTCTCTCTTTCTCTCTCTGCCTCTACTACCCTCTTAAACCCCCATTCCCTGAATAAACTATTCTGTACTATACCGTTGTGTGGCTGGTCCCTCAGGGGGAAGGGAACCAACATGGGCCCCCTCAGAGACATCCTCCTTGCCCCCCAGGCCTCGCCGCAAGTCCATGGACCATACCTCCCCCCCACACACACACACTCTTCATTCTTTTCCTAACACAGAGCAAAGTGTAAAACCTCAGTGGCTCAGTAGATGGGTCCTTGTGCCTCTGGTTGGCGCCTGCCTGAGCGCCTCTTCACTCAAGACTGTGCTCCTTTGATTGGCTGAGCCTGTATCACACACTTTCTGAGAGCAGGAGCTGCCTTACCCTCTAGGTAACTAGGAGCAAGTTACCATGACTGGCAAAGATAACAGCTGTGTGCTGGCCTACGACTTTGGACAAATATTTAATTTCAAAGCAAGCTCCAACGCTATCGGCTCTCCAAGAGAACCTGATCTTTTACAGGAAATGAGCCAATACTGTTCCCGGAATTCGAGGGGGTTCCCTCCATCACCTGATGATACCGGAAAAACTGAAGCCATAACTTTAGGTTCTTAGTTTCATTAGTAAAAATCATTTAAGGATGTATTCAAACAGAAGCTCAAGGACAATTTCAAGAGAGTTTAAAAGAAAAGCTCCTAGGGCAGCCAAGCTGCAAATCCCATCCATGACCCCGAGGAGAGTAACAGAGACACTAGGGGGCTGTTTAAGCTGGTACCAAGGACCATAGGCCGCAGTACGGCGGGGTGGGAAGCTTTGGAGAAACAGAATGCTCAAAGTATGAGGGAAGGCAGGTTTAGGTTCTGGCCAGGATCTGAAAGACAGAGACAGAAAAAAAGAAAGGGCGTGCCTTGCTGACTCTGGCCGTATGCTGGCATTAAAGGAAAATGTATTCTTCCTATCTCTTTAGCCTGTCTAGGTGAGCCTGCCTGCCTAGGGGTGGTTCCTTGACCAGACAATTGAGTTGACCTCACTGGAATGTTTGGAATGTTGACTCTGCCGCTAGACCAGAGTGTTCTCTTGACCGGGAATTTTTCATTAATGGGTTTTATTGCTTCCCTAACAATACTTGCCTCTCTACCTAAACCCAAACGGCTTGCCAGAAATGACTGTTTGGATTTGGTTAAATTTGGTTCTGAATTGTTTTGAAGACGCATTTGCCAACAAAATGTTCTCCGAGTCGAATTTTCTAAAAGTCACCGTGTCCTTTTCAGATTTGTCTATAAAAACAGACTGCTTAAAATCAGCACAGTGCCCGGTGAAGTTAGTTCTTTGTATATGTACTGAAAACTCTCCTTTAGTGCTGCCTCATCTGGGCCTTACATTTTCAGCTGGGAAAACAAAAACAAACCTTCGTTATTTGGGGACCTGTGTGGGGGTAGGGTATGTGTTCAAGAGGACACTGTGGCAGATTACTAGGGAGTAAAACAGACAGATTAGAAGGGAATGGGAAGTTTATTAACAGACTTATTGGTGCCATGGACAGACAGACAGACAGAAGTAACAGTTCTGAGGGATGCTCACACCTGAGCAGCAATGATAGTCAAACCTGCAGAGTCTATGGGGAAACCAGCCATAGCCAATTTGCACAGGAGCAAGCTTCTTCTAGCTTCTATCCCCCCTCTGAGGGTGAGAAAGGATCCCCGGCTGAAGCCAGGCTCCGGGATTCCCTTGCAGGATACAGGGAAGGGAGCAGGGAACAAGGAATGTGACGTTTGTGTTAACTTCTCAGATAAGATGTCCCAGCGGCTCCATGAGTGTCGGTGATGGTGGGTCACTGTTTCTGCAGAGTGCCTGTCTGGATCTGTGAAGGGAAGAGGGGGCTGCTGGGATACAGTGGCCTAGGCAGAGCCTGAATCCTTACTTTTTGCCTTCTCATAGCCTTGACCTTTGCCCTCCCCGAGCAGACACAGTAACAAGCTGAAGATCAAAAGATATGTCCAGCTGTCCCAGGACTAGAATACACTCCTCCCTAACAGTTCACACTGCAGATTTCATGGGTCGTTAATCCGGTCAAGTGAGGACATTCTGTTCCAGTGGGAAGGTCCGTGGCCCCTGTGAAATGTGACTTTAGTGTTTAGCCCGATTCCTTGGAGAATTAGGAGAACTAGAACAGTTTGTCCAGCCTGTAATCTAGATCCTAGTCCACAGTTCACTCCCAAGTGCAACGTAATGGGCTTTGAAGGGTGGGTGGTCTGGGGAAGAGAACAGGCTGAGGGAAAGGACAAGGAACTGGAAACATAAAAAGAGCAATAGGGAAAAAAAAGAGCAATAGAAAGTTAGGGAATGGTGGGTGAAGGGTTTTTGTTTAAGGTGGGTGACAGGTTAATTCCTGCTTTCTGAAACGTGGATAAATATCCACCTCTGCATCGGAGCTCTGCAAGGACGTCTCCTTTGAATGGTTCAGTAAATATTTCAAACGATCTTCAAACTTTGAACAAAAGTACTATTGACTGAAGACACAGAAAACGAATTTTATGCCATCTTGACTCGATTATGCAGGACGGGGAATAATTGACTCCATATAAAGTTTCATGTTATGTTCATAACATACTTCTCTGCTAAAGAGGTTCATTTTAGTATTCTCTTACATACTTTGCTAAAAAATGATATTTGATTAAAAAAAAGAAAAAAATCAAAATGTAAATTCTAATGGTGGAAACTATGCATTTCAAACAAAAAGAATAATTACATATATACAACATAAAAGGCTGGTCTTTGAAGAATAAAGAGAATGGTTGATATAAAATATTTCTTTCAGTAAGCCACAGATCTCTTTAAGATGAAACACAGTGAGGGATGCAGTTCCCTTTTCTCAGCAAACATAAAGAAAATGATCCCCAAATTATTTGTTACTAAGAAATCAAGACAAATATGAGCAAAGTACAATTAAAAATGCTTACTCATACATCTACACGAAAATGGCATGAAATAACTATTTTGTACACCAACTAAATTTCTTAATGTCAGAATGCCACACCAATATGAGGAATAAAATGTAAACATCATATCAAACCAAAACACTTAGATATTCCTGCTTGACTCTCTTTAGAAAGTAGGAAGCAGCTGAGTTTTTAGAACCCGGGTAAAACGGTTCCCACAGGCAAAGCTGTTGTGTCTGACCACAAGGGAGATCGCGTCTCCATTTGGAATACCTGTCAATATCTCCCTGAGAGCATCCTTCAGGACCTACTCCACTGGCCTTGTCTCTCTATCTCCTCTACAGTTCTGCCTTTAACTACTCTGCGACCTCCATGCGGCTCTCAGAACGTGGCCAGCTACGGTCCCCCAGGGCTGTACCACGTGCCCTCATCTCTACTGAGAAGACTCTTTCTCAGGTCACACCATGGTTCTTTCTGTCCTTCGGTACCCACTAAGGCTATTCCTAACACCCTACTTAAAATGGCAAGCCTTCCCTCCCTAAGATACATCCATGGGTATGTTCCCATTCTGACTCTAGCTAGAGGCATTCAGACTAGCAGTGTGGCTTAGCCATTTGAGTTGGAATCCGAAGATGGACCCACAGGTTTTACCCATCGAGAAGATCGCCTTTTAGTAAAATTAGCCTCATTCAAGAATCCTCTTGAAGCAGATCTTGAGATAAGGTCATAAGTGCAGGTTGTCGGCTCACAAGGTGACTCCAACCATCAGAGATGAGTGAGATAAACCAGAGTTAGTGAAGCAGACGAGGGAGCGAGTCTTTTGACAGGGCTGATAAAAGGGACAATGCCCTCAGACCAGTGATTAGACATGCTAACTAAGCAAGCTAGAATGAAGGTCTGAGGTAGCCATCAACTTTGATGGGGCAGGCCTGGAGGAGAGGGTGGGGGCGTGGTTTGTCCAGCATCACTAAGCTTGGCAAAACAAAGACTGGCAAGCATCCTTGTTTGACTAGAAGGCCGGAGAGCGTTCACTCAGAAAGGGTTAATTCAAAGGTACGTGGCTTCCAGAGCAGGTAAGCGGCCTCTGTGTAGGGCTTGTGCTCACTCTAATGTTCTGCTTTGTCTTAAAGGCCCTGATGTTTTGTCCTTGAACCTATGTTTTCAGTGAAGTCTAGGGGAACAATGATGCGTGAGCAGAAGAGAAAAGCAATTGGTTCAAGGAGTTAGTGTTAGGATTCTGTAAACCCCACCTCACAGTTGCCTGGCAACAGCCAGGTATGCTCTGCCCCACAGTTACCTGGCACTACAAAAGGGGCTACTTGCCCCCTCCTCACTCTCTTGCTCTCCTTTGCTCTTGCCTTCTTGCTCTTACCCCTTTGTCCCTCCTCTCCCCATTCCTTTCCCCCCTTCTCTCTCCACACGCTCATGGCCAGCCTCTACTACTAAATTCAACTTCTCAACTCACCATGATTATGCCCCATTTCTGATAGCAACCAGCATATTGCTAACAAGTAAAAGATACCTGAGCATTCTGGATATTTCATGAGTTTTAAGTGCTATGTGTTTGCACCAGGGAATGCAGAAAACTACCAAATATCTGTTTTGTTCTTCCCACCCCTCCATCAACCATCATTTATCCCTGCTAGCTACTAGACCACTAGACCCATTCTCACCTTTATTCTCTGAAGAATGTTCTTAACCTTAAAACGCAAATGCCATCTCCAAGCCTAGGATCCCAGCCACTGTTGCTCCTTGAATAGCATTTTTGGAACCATGTAAGAAACTCAAAGCTCTCTCTCTCTCTCTCTCTCTCTCTCTCTCTCTCTCTCTCTCTCTCTCTCTCTCTCTCGTGCCTCCTTGCTCTTGTTCCTGCTCTCCCTCTCTCTATTTCTCTCCCCTTCTTCTCCACATGTTCATGACTACTTCTCTACTCTATCTATCTATCTATCTATCTATCTATCTATCTCTGCCTTTCTCTCAACTCCCCTCCCCATGCCCTGAATAAAACTCTATTCTATACTAAAAAGAAAAGAAACTCAAAGTTCTGCTTTAATTTAGCAAGTGCTATGGCATCAAATGAAAAGTCTCTATGATCTGAGGACATCTCTATTGGTGTGCTTGGGCCTCTCGGTTCCTTCTTTGACCATCTTTCTATACACCCTCTAAACCAAAGCCAGAGCTCATCCCCCTGATTGATTGTCCTGGGCTTCATGGTGACTAAAGTATAACATGTATGTTTACACTTGATGTCCTAGAGGCTGAGAGCCATGCTTAACAAGATAATTTGTGTGGTAGTCAGCTGTGATATCACTGTGACAAGATATCTTTACAAGACGATTGCCTTATAAAGAGAAAAGGATTATTTCAGCATTTTGCTTTGGGCCTGTAGCACATAGTATGTGACAGAATAGAGATATTTATCTTGTTTCAACCAGAAAGCAAAGCAAGTGGCCCTATGTCTCTGTCAAGGGCGTGCTTTCCAAACCCTACCTCCCTTCCAATAGGTCCCACCTTCAAAAGGTTCTTCCCTCGGCCAGTGGTGGCACAAGTTGGAGACTAAGCTTTAGCCAAGGTCGTACCTCCTACGGCAATTGTACCTAGTAATGTGCAAGAGTCACCCTGGTGGTAGTGGTTCTGAAGGCATGAATTGCTCATAAAGAGCAGTTGAGGCTTGGCACCGTGAAGAGAGCCTATGAGAGGCTATTGGTGAAGCCTAGTTGCAGTGAAAGACCCCAGCATGTTAGAGATACTATGGGCTGATCACCAAGAATAGCAGCAGCAGTGGAATGGATCAACCTGAGCTTAGAGTGCTTCAGAGGGAAGAGATGGAGAAGTGAAGTCAGTCCTTTAGAGGACCCCAGAAGATCATGAGTGGATCCCAACATTGAAACAAGAAGCTATAACAATGAAGTTGCTTTGGAGACCCCAAGAAATAAAATTATTTTGGGCTTTGTCAATAAATACCTCAAAGATCCTAAGTGGTAGAGAATTCTGGCTTCTAATGATTGGTCTATACTTTCTACTTTGGAATCCAGTTTAATAATGTCTAAGCTAAAATAATTCCCAGCCTGCATACTGTACATTGTTGTTAAAAGTACCAAACACAGAAATGTCTTTAAGACTATGTTGGGAGCAAAGTGTTAGTCACAACATGTGAGTTAGAAGCTAGTATCCCCATTGGCCAGCTGTACGACCTTTGTCACCAAGTCCCTGCCCAGATTGTAAACAGAAGGACTTTCCCACTTGTAGATTTATTCCTTGCCAGCTATACAGCAGAAAATCAGACCACCAAAAGTGCCTCACTGTTAGAAGCTCCTTCCTTGTTTGTAGCAAAAGGGGAAACCAAGCTGGTCTTATCAAGTATATGATATGGAATTGAAAGTTTACCATTAACACACTTCAGGAACCTGGCCACCAGGTTAAGCCGAAAGGAAGATAGTAGTCTTTTTTTTTTTTTTTTTTTTTTTTTTACCAAGAAACAGAAAACAAAAAGACTGTTAGATTTCTAAAGAATTTGGGTGGCAAGTAATTATGGAAACACTGTTTAGAACTTCGAATCGGCCAAGTGTAATCAGTATGGATCCTTGCATATCTTTCAAAGCATAGCACCAAGAAAGGAAAGCCAAAAGAGAGAATTTCAGAGATGCACTGAATTTGAGCAGGTATCAGTCAAGGGGAAGAAGAATACCTGTGTATAGTTTGACAGCTAAAGGCTGAAAAGGGGCAGGAGGCCCATTTTAAAATCTTTTTCAAAACTTATGTTTATTATTTTAATTATGTGCATGTGGGGGTGCAGGGTTGATGTGCGTACATAAACACAAATGCCTACATAAGTCCGAAGTGTCAGATCCCTCTCGAACTGGGGTTACAGGCAGTCATAAACCCCCTGCTGTAGTGCTGGGTAGGTTCTCAGGTACCCAGGAAGTGCAGTGATTGCTCTCAACGACTAAGCCCTCATTAAAACCTCTTTTAAGTAAACAATCTCACCAGTTCCGTACTTTTGCTGTTTTATGTTAGTAAGTTGATGTCATTATGCAGGTGAAGGCAGACTCGAGATAAAACAAGGCCTGTCATTGGACGAGAAGGAAGGATAGGCGGGAGCAAAGCTTTAGAAAGGGGAGGGAGAAGCAGGGAGGAGGAGTCGAGATGGAGGCAGACATAGATGCTGTTCTCTGAGCATCTCTGCATAGATACAGGTTGCTATGAATATTTTATAAGGGGTGGGTGCATACAGGATGGTTTGACTTGTTTGCGTTGGCAAATTACAGCATACCAATGGGATCAGAGTTTATTGTGTGGTATTTTCCTTTACGTGGTGACTCGACGCCAAGAGAACTGTGAGGGCGGTGGCAGAGAATGTGAATGGAGTTCCCAGCTAGCAGCGAGGCAGTCAGGAGAGAGAGACTAACCAGTCGCTGAGATAACTTAAGGTTATTTCCGTCTGGCCTTCCAATGCAGCAACTAATGACCGCCCAGGTCATAGAGGACCTAAGCACAGAGAAGTGAGGCGCAAAAACCAGTCGTGCAGTCTTTTATATATTCACTGCAACATATGTTATTGAGAAAAAGTCTCTCTTTACAATTCAGGCTGTCCTGGAACTGCAGTGTAAGCTAGGCTAGCTTTGAACTTGGAATCCTACAGCCTGTCAGGTGCTGGCAATGCAAGGGCTGTTCTGGCACATGCCGCTCTTGCCCGTGTGTGAACCTTCCCCTTCCAAAGTTATTCTTTCTCAAAAGCCGCTGTTGATGCAACGCCATGAGACCTTACATCATGACATCAAAAAACCCAGGGTCCTCTCTTACGGTCCATCGACTCATTAATAAACAAATCTTACAGTGGGCTGGAGCAGAAGCTCAAGAACATTATTAGAGTTGAAAAGAAACACTCCCAGGGCAGGCAAGCTGGACACTTTGGTAGCTGCTAAAAGGAGAATGGAGAGGAGAGGTAGAAAAAAAGCCATGTCTTTGGAGTCAGTCCAGAGGTCAGACACCAGAAGAGCAGGCCCCTGCCTTCCATGGTGGGAAGAGGAGCCCCAAATACTAGCAAAAGTATACTTATGTCTGGCCAGCATCCAAAACAAAGACGAAAAAAAAAATTAGGTTGAACTTTTCTGGTGGCCTCAGAGTCGTGGTCAGACCCAGAACCAGCCAAACTCAAGGTCACTCCTAAGGACTTTGCTAGGGGTTAGAAATTTAGAGAGATAAAATTACAGTTTCTCACTGATTGCTGTCTCTTTAGCATAGATTAAGGTGAGTCCACCTGCCAGGGGTGGTCCCTTGGGCAGGTGACTGACCTAGCCCAACAGCAATGTTAGGTTCCACCCAGGCTGACATTCCGTTCTTTTGACTACACACTGTTCCCTGAATGGGCCTATAAAGCTGCTCAAACGATGGCATGGGTTTGGCTTATCCCTGATTCCTATCAACTAAGTCTGCTAAAAGACAATAAAAATTAGCTACGCAGAGCATGCAGTCAGTACTTTAGGCAACTACATTAACTAAACATGAAGCAGTTGTGTCTTGGATAATATCTCGAGTTATTAAGTCAGATAGCCATGCTTCACAAATGGATGGATTATGTGATGGTGTAAATCGAGCATGATAAATAAAGATGATTTTCTGTGATTGTGACTGAGGTCAAGGAGCCCCAAATCTTCTTATTCCTCAAGGGAAGAAGAAAACAATAGCAAGATTACACCATCTGCTTCCATTCTGAGCAGGGCTGAATTCCAAGGAGACCAACTTCAGGATGCTTACCCCACCCATCCACCATTGTCTGTGGTTAAAACAAATTGGACCTCGGTAGATGAAGTCCCAGGCTCGAACATGTTTGGTTTGAATGTTGAAATATTTTAAATGGGTTTTGAAAGTGGTCTGTCCAGCACACTGTCTACCTCTTCTCCTCTTTCACCCCACCTTAAATGCATGTCCATTTCATTTACTTAGATTTCCTGCTTAGCCCCAGGAAACAGGAAAACAGGAATTTTCCAGACCAGCTAAAAGATGCAAGGTCACAAGGCTAGAATCTGTCTTTGTGGGGATTTCCTTTATTTACTGAACAGTTTAAATGGGTTTCCTGCTTCTGAGTTTTTGCTTTAGTATCAGTATAATATGGCTGGCTCAACAGAAATAAACTACTAGAAAGAGAGTCTTTAAATACATGCTAGTAATATAGACAATGCATTAGCAATAAAAGAATTGCAATTGAAAAACATAATATACAAACTTAAGGGGAAAAGTCATAAATACCCCCCAGCAGACTCAAGAAACTTGTGATAAACAAACCTGTGAGCCGAGGATATAGTGCAGCTATATATATATATATATATATATATATATATGTATACACACACACACACACACACACACATATATATATAAAGCAGCTGTGTGGTGTGTACGGGGCATATTTCTGGTTTTAATTCTCTGCAACACACAAACACCACTCCACAAACACATATACCACACATACCTACATACACACCATGCATAGGTGTGCGAGTGTGAGCACACACACACACACACTCACACTGCAAACAAACCAAAAAATACCACATACACACACACCTACCACATACACATACACCACACATACCACATACATACCTACACATACACACCTTACACACACACAAATATAAACACACACCAGACACACACACATACTACACCACACATAGACATATACACATACACACATTACCACACACACACAATTCTAAAGTTTAAGAGAAACTGAATGTCATTAAGTTCAAATTATCTGAGAATTTACTTTCTAGTAAATTTTAAAATAAGACAGTTTTATATAAATAAATAAACAGCAGTCATATATTGTATAGGTACATATATGCACACATATATACAAAACTAAAATGGATATAAACAATATAGCCCCCCCCCCAAAAAAAAAAACAGTTAAAGGCTAGGACAATATCTACCCAAACTTTAGTCTGCAACTCCAGATCTGAAGTTTCCAATCCTCGAATCATTTCAGAAGTTTAAAAAGAAAAAAATGCTGGTGTCTAAATTCACTCCAAGAATTCAGACTTAGTTGGTGTGAGGTATTGCCTAGACACTCATTTTCAAAAGTTTCTCATGTGTGTCTAAAATTGGACAAACAGGCAAGATGTGGTGGCGTACAGCTATGATTCTAGCACTCTGGAGGAAAAGACAGAAGACTCAAGAGTTCAGAGTCTTCCTTAACAATTTAGGGAGTTTGATGACAGCCTGGACTACAAGAGACCCTGTCTAAAAATAGATAGATAGATAGATAGATAGATAGATAGATAGATAGATAGATAGATAGATAGATAAGATAGATAAGATAGACTATGACCGAAAAAAAAAAGCAGTTCTATAGACATTGCTTTGGCTATCACTAAATATTAGGACTATTACACCTTTAAGGACTAATCATCTGAGCCGGCTGAGATGGATCAGAGATGGGTCAGCAGGTAAGTATGATGCCTCTGTTACCCGCCAAATAACATTGTTTTGGTCAGCATCATAAACAACGATAGGCCTGCAGGAGTACATCACCTGTGACAATTTAGCTCCATAATTAGGATAAGCATGCTCTCCTGTTCACACAATGGTACAATTAAGTAGCATTTTCAGAACATAGCCCCATCATTATGCCACACACAGCTGCAATTACGCAATGACTTGTGGTCTTACTGGATAGACATAAGAGGATTAAAGACCATTTTACCAGCAGGGTTGAAACTTGCTTTCATTTCATGCAACAGTCAAAGATAAGAGACTTGATCCTAAAACTTTTAGAACCAACTAGAGATGATTTGTACAGGGAGAGCTACAAAAGACAAGAGGAAGGGGCTGCACAACCATCATTTTCTTTTAAAAGTAAAACAAGAGTACTTTATGCACCAGTTTTCTGTTTCAGCCCTAAGTTGATGGAGTAAACAACAGAAATGTATTCCATAGTTCTGTGGGTTAGAAGTCTGCCATGGATCCTAGAGAGCTCATACCAATGTGGCAGTAGGCTACCTTTTCTTCCCTGGTTCTGGAGTAAATTTTGTGGTGTTTTCCTAAATGCTGTCTAGTACCTAATTCGTGGCTCCCCTTATTGACCTTCAAGCAGAGTGCTCTGGCAACCAGCTCCCTCTCTCCTGGTTCTCTTTCCCAGTTAAAAAAAGTCATCACCCTGGCTGGTTTTTGTTGTTTGTTTTGCCTTTCTCTTCTACTTTTAAAGACTCGTGTGATTTTAGTGTGAACTCAAGGTTCTTCCCCTACTTTTGTCTTAAACGATTTGCAACTGTATTTCACCCACCCTCTTAGTTTCACTTTGTCACATGACCTAGCAGGTATATAGCAACAACAATGTAAAGACAAGTCAAACTAGATTGTCCATCACATAGCAGCCAGTGAACAGCCAGCTCTCAGTTCCTTCAAGACTGACTACTATATTCCAAGTCCAAGAACCATGAAATAGGCATCCTTGGTTGGGAGAAGGTGGGCGTTAGTCTGCCTTACTACATTAAAACTTTGCTTCCAAAAAAAAGGGGGATATGTGTGAAATTTTCATCTATTACATGAAATTTAGAACACTGATCCAGTACATTTGGCTTTCACCATCATCTAGGCTTTTGCTTTTGAAACTATTCTATTATTTATAATTACGCCTATGTGTGCAGTTTACTGTGGGTGTGTGAACTACAGTGTTAGTATTCAGTGGAGGCCAGAGGTGACAGGTGTCCCTAGAGCTAGAGTGACAGGTTGTTGTGAGCCATCCAACACGGATGCTGAAAATTAAACCAAGGTCAACTTTAAGGGAAGTATGTGCTCTTAACCCAGGATTCTCAACGTGTGGATTACCTATGACCATTGGAAAGCACAGATATTTATGTTACACATCATAACAGTAGCAAAGTTACAGTTATAAAGTAGCAACAAAAATAATTTTATGATTGAGGAGTCACGACAATATGAGGTACAATATTAAAGGGTCACAGCATTAGAAAGGCGAAGAACCACTGTTTTAATCTATGAGCTATCTCTCTAGCCTCTCTGTGCTTGTAAATTATCAGCTCTTTATACTTAGATCAACCCCATTATTAACAGTATCATCACACCGAACTGTCTTAAATGTCACACTCTTTTTTTATATGTGTCAAAACTCATACTGAACCATTGAGTTCTGGATTGCAAGAGATAAAAGTTCTGTATTTTCAAATTTGCTTTATGTCTTTGTCAACCAGTTCAACAAACTCATACTCATGTGCTAACACCTATTAAATTTTTAATTCTCCCGAGAAGCTAATCAAGCTCACAGTTTTCTAAAGATAGAAAACAGCAAAAACTGCCCAAGGCATGCATCACAAGGCAAGTGATACCTTCCTCTCTTCTATGCTCCACAGCAGACATTACTAATCAATCAGGTGTAACTTTAAAATAAAACTTTAAAAATAGAGCTTTCTAGGTAATTACAATTAGGAATAATCAATCCAAACTGAAATGCAAACTGAGCTCTATTTTCCTTTTTGTGTAGGAAAACTTAAAGCAGGAGGAGATTCTCCCAGGGCCCTTCTAGAGCATGTGGCTCCCGCTCTCACAGCCTTTGCAGTAAGTACATTGAGCTCTATAGACAGCGCTGGGACAAGCGAGAGCAGGACCGGCACTGGGCGACTCTGTGTCTCGCGGAGGAAAATCAACTAAACATGGGCAAAGGAGAGCCTAAGAAGCCGAGAGGCAAAATGTCCTCGTACGCATTGTTTGTGCAAACCTGCTGGGAGGAGCACAAGAAGAAGCACCCGGATGCTTCTGTCAACTTCTCAGAGTTCTCCAAGAAGTGCTCAGAGAGGTGGAGACCATGTCTGCTAAAGAAAAGGGGAAATTTGAAGATATGGCAAAGGCTGACAAGGCTCGTTATGAAAGAGAAATGAAAAGCTTCACCCCACCAAAGGGGAGACCAAAAAGAAGTACAAGGACCCCAATGCACCCAAGAGGCCTCCTTCGGCCTTCTTGTTCTGTTCTGAGTACAGCCCAAAAATCAAAGGTGAGCATTCCGGCTTATCCATTGGTGATGTTGAAAAAAAAAAAAAAAAAAAAAAAAAAAACTAGGGGAGATGTGGAACAACACTGCCGCGGATGACAAGCAGCCCTGTGAGAAGAAGGCCGCCAAGCTGGAGAAGTACGAAAAGGATATTGCTGCCTACAGAGCTAAAGGAAAACCTGATGCAGCGAAAAAGGGGTGGTCAAGGCTGAAAAGAGCAAGAAAAAGAAGGAAGAAGAAGATGAGGAGGAGGATGAAGAGGATGAGGAAGAGGAGGAAGAAGAGGAAGACTAAGATGAAGATGATTATGATGAATAAGTTGGTTCAAGCACAGGTTTATTTTCTTGTCTATAAAGCATCTAAACCCCCTGCACACAACTCAACTCTTTTTAAAGAAAAATATTGAAATATAAGGCTGTGTAAGATTTGTTTTTATACTGTACAGTGTCTTTTTGTTTTGTTTTGTTTTTGTATAGTTAACACACTGCTGAATGTGTCTTTAGATAGCCCTGTCCTGGTGGTATTTTCAATAGCCACTAACCTTGTCTGGTACAGTCTGGGGTTGTAAATTGGCATGGATATTTAAAGCAGCTTTTTGTTGGTGCACAGCACACATTAGTTATATATGGGGACAGTAGTTTGGTTGGGTTTCTTTTTGGGGGGGTACGTTTTTGTTTTCTTTTGTTTTTTGGTTTTGTTTTTTTCAACTTTTCATCTTCAGGTGTCTCTGATGCGGTTTATACAAAGATAATTGTTGTTCTGTTAACTGAGTACCACTCTGTAATTGCAAAAAAAATTGCGGCTGTTTTGTTGACATTCTGAATGCTTCTAAGTAAATACAATTTTTTTTATTTAAAAAATGTAGCTTCAATTCTGCATCAAAATATAAAGATTTCTACCAATGTAAGATTATGGCTATAAAATTTATTTAAGAGTAAATTAAATAATCCATTCCTATTTGTCTGGTTTCTATAATATTATTACATCCCCCTTTTCAAGCCCCTTCCATTTACCTAAGAAAGAAGGGTAGAAAAGAGGAAAGGAAAGAAAAATCCCAGAGTCTAATCTTTCTAGCTTCCTCCCTGCGCAAAATTATAACTATTTCCATATTATCCCTTAAATGGCAACAAATCTATAATTCCTAAAGTAACCAAAACTAGACACCCCAACTTAAGGGATTGGGACAATAATTTTCTATAACTGCCTCCTGCTGAATTGGGGAAGGGAAAATTAGGAAAAAATAATTAGTCTGAAGAAAGCTACCCATCGTATTTGTTGCCCAGTCTCTGAGAAAGTTCAGGGCTTACTGAAGTCCTGCGTGGAACCATCCGAAAGGCTGGATGAACCAAAGGCACTGGACATTAGCAGCCATTCCTGAAGCTTGTTTCGAAAGCAAGTCTCTGGAAGCAGCATCAGGTGAGGCAGGATCCGGCAGGTTGCTGGACCGCAGCAGGTCATTTTAATCATTCCGAGGCACTTTTGTCATTCGAGGCTCCCTCTCCTCTAATGATGTTACCTCGTCTCAAGCTGACTTCAAACCATCCAGCACAATTACCAGCTCCTTAAATTTCTGGGGTGTCCTTCATTTAGCTGGGCAATCTCTTTCAAGCTTTCTTTCTTAGCCAGTTTGATTCTTTTGCCGCTGGGAGCACGTTGAATCATTCTTGCTCAACATCTCCATTGATTCTGAGTGCTCCCTAGAAGCTCTGCCAAAGCTGTGATGTGAAATGTCTACCTACATCCCTGTGTGTGCTCTTACAGCACAGTGGTAGTGTTTGAAGATCTTGGGTCTCAAATCCCTAAGGGCAAGATGCTTCACCTTTATGATCTAACCTATGAGGTCACACAGGGTCAACTTCAGGATAGCCACAGGTGACAGGTCCAAGAAGAAACCTGAATCCCACCTTCAGATAGCAGGAGAGACAGCATCTCAGTTTTCAGGGTAGGGTCTAGTGCAGTGACATCTGGGAAGTCTCCACATACTTGGTCCTCTCTTTACCTAAATCTGCACCATCAAAGTCAAGATGAGAAACTACTCAAACCCAATAATTGAGTAGCTAATTCTTCTCTTTCATGAGTGCATACTTTGAAATATTGGCTGATGATAAAAACAACTTGAACAAGGTCCTTGCAAATAGACAAAATTTGCTTGAAGAAACAATATTTCCTGTGTATGAGTTATGGGAATAACCATTAATGTTGGCATTTAAAGCTAAATTTTTGCTATGCTTTAATGTTAAGAAGGTTGTCAGATTTCAGATAACTGTGGACTATCTAGGTACCCTGTTAAGAGAATTACACACCTTACCCCATTTACTTAGTCTTATCAGTGAGGAAGAGGAGGAAAAGGAGGCAGAGAAAAAAGAAGATTAAAAAAAAGCCAGATCAGAGTTTGGAGTTGTTTACTAAGCTCAGTGCACTAAGAATTAATTAAGCACATCTTCCAACAACACCATGCTTTAACTGATAAACCCAACCTATGAAATATGAGCTATCTGTGCATGGCACTGTTCAACCCTGTGAGCTTTTTAGCCCATCATTTTGAAAAGAAAGGACCAAAAGATGGAACAGATAGAAGATATTACAAAATTACAAACTGGCAAAGGTGAGCCCTGTTTTGTTCTCTCTCTGCTTCCCACCCCACCTCCCACTCTCCCATTCCCCTAACCCTTCAATTCCCCTACTCCCTGTCCTTGCCGGCATGGCCCTGTGGTAACCCATGGCCGTGGACCTCAAAAAAGGCCACAAGGTGACAAAGAATGTCAGAAAGCCTAGACACAGCCAGCACCACGAGTTCCTCACCAAGCTCACCAAGTTCTGTCCTTCCTGGTGCCTCTCAAAATACTATCAAAGGGGATTCCATGGTGTCTTAGTCAGGGTTTCTATTCCTGCATAAAACATGACCAAGAAGCAAGTTGGGGAGGAAAGGGTTTATTCAGCTTACACTTCCATATCGCTGTTCATCACAAAAGGAAGTCAGGACTAGAACTCAAGCAGGTCAGGAAGCAGGAGCTGGATGCAGAGGCCATGGACGGATGTCACTTACTGACTTGCTTCCCCTGGCTTGCTCAGCCTGCTTTCTTATAGAACCCAGGTCTACCAGCCCAGGGATGGCACCACCCACAATGGGCTGGACCCTGTCCCCTTGATCACTAGTTGAGAAATGCCTTCCAGCTGGATCTCATGGAGGCATTTCTGCAACTGAGGCTCCTTTCTCTGTGATAGCTCCAGCTTGTGTCAAGTTGATACAAAACCAGCCAGTACAGACAGCCTAGAGGCACATCCCCCTTCCTTGCTCTACCCAGGCCCTGCCCACCTCCCTAATGTGACTCACCTCCCTGATGGCTGTCCTTATGGTGCCTCAACTCCCTTTGACTCCAATACTCTCTCAGCTTTGATATTTTCTCTCTGGTTTCTAAGCTTTTCTGTCTCTCAAGTTTCCCTTCATTGATTTGCCCAATCTACACGATGAAGCCCACCAATACTGCTGAACAGTGGTCCTAGGAGCGACTTGGAGGCAGAAGACTGATCTGTGCGGGTAGTAAACACTCGGGGTGTCTTTGCCTCCACCTCTGCCATCCAATCACATTCTCACTCTGTAGTTTCAGACTGTGATAAAAATCTGGGATCAGATGAAGCTACAGGCTGGGCATCGGCAGGATCTGAATCACAGTGCTATTGAGGGGGCTGGCATCCAGCTCCTTAGTGGCAAAGTTCGTCTAGCATGTGCTGCCCAAGGCCTTGTCTGACCTCTAGACATCACAAAAGGCGATGCAAAGAGCAAAGAGGAACGAAGTAAATGAGAAAGACGGGGAAAGATAAAACTGTGTGAAGCAGACAGAGCATTAGATAAGACCCTGCCACTGAAGGAAGCCAGGAATGGAAGAGAAACTGGCGGATTCAGAACCCTGAATGGCGCATGGCAAGGCACAGAGAAGGCTCCTTAGGGGTAATCCCTAAGTAGTAGATTGCAAAAGAGTAAGCATTGCCCCACAAAACAACCATGTGGCCAGGTCTACAGAGTCTCAGAACCTCAAGAGGACAGAGGGAAAGCCTTTCCCTTTTGAAGCCTGCCTGGGTGGTTCTGCTATAGCAACCAGAATTGAGGGCTCTGTGTGCATCTCTTGGCTGAACCTGTTAAGCATCTTTCTGTGAAATGCTTTAGTCAGAGAAGGAATCATTGCCAAGAGCATTTTGCTCTTGTAACCACAGTTAATGCAAGTTTCTAATCCTCTCTGCTCTTCAACTTTGGGAGAGAAATTTGATGCAGAAAGATCAAAGCCAACTCATTGACTTTCGTAAGAGTTTAGGCTGCTGCCCAAGCAACCTGATTTACACAAACTCATCTCCTATCTGTTTTGGGGGTGACTCATCTCTTCTTTGATCCCTTTCCCTTATTTTTTCCTTCTTTCGGATTACATAGATACTTCCGTGATACTCTTTCCTCCAGTTGGTGGCCTATTAGCTAAGACCATTTGTGTTGTTTGGTGTTGGTGATTGCTTTTGGGCTTATCCTAAACTTCCTACAATCTACCTCACATGACAATGTATCACTGTATAAGTAGCCCGACAACCTTCTAACAGACCTTTCTTCTCCCAACTTGGGGCTTTTCTAAAGTGATGCTCACACTCTCACTTTATATTTACATTTTACATTATACTATAAACACTCTAGACAGTACATTGTATACATGTTGAGCTCTATCTTGTTAAACTACCTAAATACCGTTGAAACTGTTTATTTTATTTCTATTAATCATTTCATTTGTTTACATTTCAAATGATATCTCCATTTCCAGTTACCCCTCCATGATCCCCCATCCCATCTTCCCCTTCCCCTCCCCTTTGCCTCTATTAGGTGCTCCTTCACCCAGCCCCCCACACCCCCCTCACCCACTCTAGAATCCACCTACACTGGGGCATCAAACCTTCACAGGACCAAGGGCCATCCTCTGCTACATGTGTATCTGGACCTATGGACTTTATTTTAAACAAGGAAAACAATCTTTTTACACTCATCTGCCTTTTTCCTCCCTGTAAACAAGATCTTACTCCTTTTGTTGGCACAAGTTTCTCCTTAGGATCATTTTCCTCCATTGAGAAGGAATTGTTTTTGTATATCTCCTGTACTTCAGTTCATTTGTGATGAATTTTTCAACTTTCATGTGAGATTTCACATTCAATTTTGAGGGCATTTTCGCTGGGCTTTGAAATCGAAGTTAACTTTTTTTTTTTTTTTCAGTAAAGGTATTTGCTCTATTATGAACTCTGTTAAATTGTTCCTTCCTTCCTTCCTTCCTTCCTTCCTTCCTTCCTTCCTTCCTTCCTTCCTTCCTCTCTTTCTTCTTTTTGTTGTTTGTTTAGTTGTTTTCAATTCAGGGTTTCTTTCTGTGTAGCCGAGACTGACCTTCAACTCAGAGATCCATAGGTCTCTACTTTCCTTCCTACTGCTGGGAATGAAGGCTGCCCACCACCACCCAGCACCTTGTTTCTAACAAGATGTTGGACACCATTCCTGTCCTTTACTGCTCTGCATGTACTCCAGTGATTCGCTGTTCAGCTGCTTTTTTAAAGGATTTATTGATTTTTATGTATGAATGAGTGCTTTGCCTGCACACATACATGTGTATCATGTGTACGCCTAGTACCCAGAGGTCAGAAAATGCCATCACATCCCCTGGTACTGGAGTTATGGGTGGTTGTGAGTTGTGATGTGGGTGCCAGGAACTAATCCTGGGTCTTCTGCAAGAGCAACAAGAGCTCTTAAGCACTGAGCCGTTGTCCCAGCCCCTCTTCAGCTGCTTCTTAATGATTTTCATTGTTAAGAATTTATATTCCCTTCATGGATTTTTGTTCTTAGAATTTGGCAATTTGGTTTTTGTGCCTTTTGGAAATATTCTTCCAGTTGTTTATTAATTCTCTTGCTGACGTTCTTTGTTAGGGACTCTTCATACACACATTGGGCCATTGGAAACTGTCCTACTGATCCCCCAAAGCTCGACCCATCTTTCCTGGCTTTTCTCTATGCATTTTATTTGGATGGTTTCCACAGCTACATCTCTATTTAAACTTTCATCCTGCAGAACTGAGTCAATTATATTTCATCTCAGAGATCTTTGAACTCTACACGTTTCATTCAGGCTACCTTGTATTTCCCATGCATGCTAAATCCTTTCTCTACCTTATCACATGAACACGTGGAAAGTGGCAATTACTGCTAACACCCTTGTTACAAATTTCTCTTATTTGTCAACCTGTTTCTACTTATTTACTTTTGTCTTCTTATCATTATGGGTTTTATTTTTCTAGTGAATTTTTATTTGATTCCAATCACTATTTTCTCTAGTATTCCTGAGCTTTGTCCTGAGATGTAGGCATGCCATTTGGAAATTATTTAATCCTTTTAAGACTGACTCGTTTTAAGCTTTATTGGGGTTAATAAAGACTTTGAAAGCTAATTTTGTTCCATCACTAAAACAATACCTCGGAGTACTCAGCCATTGCTCCATGAATTAGAACTCAGCTCCAGGCATTAGAATTGCAGGTTATAGTTCCATGTGAGGTCACATGACTTAACATGGGAGCCATGGAAAATTGGGTTAGAATAAAAAAAGGTCTCAACTCTAAAAACTATGGAACAAGCTCCGTTCCCTATGATATCAAAGATTCATCCCAGATATGATTCTTTATGCAAAAACAAACAAACACATCCATCTCGTTGGTACAAAAACTTGCTTTCAATTTCATGGTAATAAAATGGCAATAAAAAGTATATGTATACCAAAGAATTCTTTTTAAATAATAGTTTAACTATTCATTAGTAATAAGTGTTAGACTTATGCCCATATTTTATGTACCTGTATGTTCAAAACTGTGTAAAAATTGATTTGACAAAATGAGGTCTCAAGCAGAAAAAGGCTGAGGCCTCCAGTGAGGAGATGCATCTTCCTTGGCTGGTGGAGAATGAAACTATTCCTCACCCCTCACCCTCCCACTCTCCCCACCACCACATACACACACAGAAGCTTTATTTGCTCCATTGGAATGTATCTTTTCCAGTCTCACCCATTTCCCCTGCATACCAACTGATACTCAAGAGACCCTCTGTAGCTCTTGGGTTTTCAGTATAGGCAGCATTTTCGAGTCTAGTATTATGCCCTGCTAACTTTGGCCACGTTGGTCTTCTTAAATTCTCAGTACATCTCTATAGTTCATTGGTGGCCTGGGTCTGTGTGGTGTTTGAATAGTAATGGCCCCCACTGATTCACATGTTTGAATGCTTAGCCCATAAGGAGTGCCTCTATTAGGAGGGATGGCCTTGTGCATTGCAGTAGGTGTGGTCTTGTTGGAGGAAGTGTGTCACTAGGGGGTGGGCTTTGATGCTCAGACTCAGTAGCTCACTGCTGCCTGCAGATCCAGATGTGGAATTCTCAGCTCCTTCCCAAACAACATGTCTGCTTGTACCCACCATGCTCCCTGCCATGGTGACAAACCTCTGAAACTTTGAGCCAGCCCCAATTAAATGTTTTCCTTCGTAAGAGTTGCCTTGGTCATGGGGTCTCTTCACAGCAATACAAATCCTGACTAAGATAGTCTGCCAAGGTTTTGTCTTCCTGTCTTCTGCTCGCCCAGAAAGTTGGAGTCCCCATAAGCACCGCCTCCGCTTACTGTTCCCCAGTAACAACCATCCGTGCTGCCTCAAGGCCGGCCTCTAAGAACCTTTGATTCGGATATTTGCTCAAGTGCTTCCCTTGGACCAGATAACCCCCCAGAGCTCCCAAGGATTAAAACACCAACCAATGAGTACACATGGAAAGAACCATGGCTCCAGTTGCATATGTAACAGAGGATGGTATTGTCTGGCATCAGTGGGAGGAGAGGCCTTTGGTCCAGTGAAGGCTCCTTTTCCCAGTGTAGAGGAATGCCAGGGTGCTGAGGTAGGCGAGGGTGGTTGGGAATGGGAGCATCTTCGTGGAAGCAAGGGGAGGGGAGAGGGGGGATGGAGGTGGGAGGAAAGGGGATAACATTGAAATGTAAATGCAGAAATTATCCAGTAAAAAATGATAATAAAGAAAAGAGTCACTGGCATTTCTGAACAGAAAGCCAAAGTCTTGACTAATTAACATTAGGCAAGGCTCTGGGTTCAATGGCCAGAATTACAAAGCAAACAAGCAGACCAACAAGTAATGTTCGTTTCCAGTTCTGCTGAAGCAAGTACGGGGTCTGCGGATTCAAGCTTCTGAGGTGACTTAGAAGTTGCATGACTCAGGGCCATACTTCGAGAATCACTATGTTAAACCACTCATCTAAGAAACACCAACGTTCATCACTGAATTAGCAGTAGAGGGGGAGCCACACCAAGAATCAAATCAAGAGAAAGCCTGCCAATAGTCAAAGAGTCCTACACTTATAAACAGTGCTGCTGGGCTCCAGTGGACAAGGCACAGAACAAGTTCATCTCTTCCCACAGGCAGATCTAGGAAACCAACTCCTTAGAAACCACACAGACCAGTGTCTTCTACGTTATGACTTTGTTTCAATGAAAGGAAAACTGGGGGATGATGTGGGGAGCTGTATGTTATCCTCACACAGGTTCCATGCTAAAAACCTTTCTGTCCTTCCAGTTGAGGTATAGGAAGCCTGTTTGGTCCTCAGTCTCCCTCTGGCTACTCTTGACCATGATGGGATCAGCCTATTTCCAGACCAGAAACCCGAGAGGCTAGCCTCGTTATGGCTCAGGATCTGTTCATGCACTGGGTAGCGTCACAGGAGTCAAACAACTGTGAGACTCACTTTAAAGTTAGTCTCCCAAATTTGGCAGGCAACTGGATCTATATGCAAATGCATACATCCATAAAATCATAGAAGATGATCTATAATCTGTTTTCATCAGAGATAAAACCTGAAATAAGACACGATGTATGCTACTGCTCACAGGAACATAAAGATGCAGCCAGACTCCCCGGGAAGTGTCAATGCAAAATTATGGACAGTAAATATGCTCAAGTAAGAAATAATATTTCATCTAGAACTCAAAGGAGAAATTTCACTATACATTCTGATATTAACTGATTCTGAACTGGCCATATCCCATGGAGACACTTGATCCTGAACTCAATCCCTCCCAAGAGGGAAAAAATCAGAGAAGTAAACTTGATGGAAAGTTAGGAAGGGAATGTGATGTCACTCAAAATTACTCTTTATGGATCTGATCTGAAGCCGTCCCATCTGTTCTTTTGAATTCTACTTTATGAATTCTTTCTCCTAATTAACAAATTTTACCCAGAAGTCTCTATGTGCCACATAGGGTGAGAGCCATAGCAGTTTCCAATGTGAAGAACAGGAACTCCCAGCCGGCCTTCTGTCTTACCGCCATGTTTTTTTCAGGAGACAACTACAGGAAAGTTCTGTGGCCAGACAGGCCCCATTCCCTGCTAAAATGTCTCCCCTAAAAGGGTGGATTTGATCAGTCTTAGTCACCTTTGTATTTGTAAAACACATGCCTACTGATTAACTGTAAGTTTGAAAACAACCTAGATGTTGACATGCGGGAAAAATCTGAAGGAGGCGTGAGCTAACATCATGAACTATTAAGCAGTGGTAGAAAATTAATAGTTTAAAAGGTCTAAGGGACCGACTAGCATATCCTGGAGTTGGGCTTCTCTCGGTTTTCAGACTAAGCATCCTTTCCATCCGGGATGACATTTCCTGCCCTCACTAGTGATGTCCCTATCACATTGAAGCTTCCTTGGAGCATTCCATCGTTTAAGCAATGACAAGATGTCTATGTCCCCGTGCTTGGAATCGATCTCTTTCCGAAGTAAGTGTACATGGGAAATTCCCACGCCTAAGCCTCCATCTTGGCGCTCGAGGCTCCCAGGCAAACTGCAAACGGCAGCCATCTGTCCTAGACTGAAGACTTCTTCCCAAGCTGGGGAGGACCACGGCAGGCAGCAGGCGGGTGTGCTGGCTTTCTCCAGAACAGAGCCAGGCCCAAAGCTGGTAGTGGCTAGTGAATAAACACTTCAGTGACTTTGCTCCTTGGGCAAGGGATTAAACTCACAGTTACGGAAATGGCTTCTCAATGGCTCTACTGGCCACCGGCTCATATTGCTCACTTCCGGATAATGTCACCCTCCCACACTCTACAAACTAAACTTTCTTTATCCGGACAACCTATCCCCTGTTCTGACAAGCCTCGCACTTGGAAAAGACTACATTTGGGTGGTCAAGGTGGCTGAGGGGTAAAAGTGCTTGCTGTGTAATACTAGAGACCCGGGTTTGGTCCCAGAACCAAAGTAAAAGAGTCCACTGACACCACGCAGGTGACTTCTGACTGTGACATGCGCACCGTGTATGTACACACCCACACATACACACTAATAATAACGAGGATAAATAATTCCTTAAAAGAGAAAGAACCCTGGATTTAATCAAATTGAGGATTTTAAGGGGTGGAGAGGGTGATCAGGAGGTAGTGCGCCTTCATGAAGGCAAATGAAGTGGGGAGGGGGATGGGAGCGGGGCGGGGGTAAACGGATAACATCCCAAATGTAAATACAGAGTATCTAATAAAAATTTTTTTAAAAGAAAAATGACTTTTAGCTCTCACACCCAAATAAATAGCTGTATTTTCAGCAGATTTGTAAGCTGCTCTCCCAAGTTTAAATTGAGACTTTAAGTTGAAACAACATGCCAAACATATTTTAGCATTTTCTAGTAGGAAAGATAAATTGCCATCTATTTAGGGAAGTACAGGGACCAATGCTGGCTCCCACCTCAAATCCTTAGCCCCGTGTTGAGGACTCCCTTTCCAGCTTCATCGGTCACTCAGTTCTCCTTTGCTGTGAACAGGGTTGTGCAGTCTTTCTGTAAATAATATGCCATTCAAATCTACCTACACTTGTTTAAAACTAACACACAATACCACAGACTTTTTTATTTCATTAGATAAATTGGTATGTTTTACTATGATGAATAAGAGAAATATTACAAGTAAAAATTCTACACCTTAAATTTTCCTCCCTCTCCAACATTACTATAATTTCTCAGAATCACCGCTAAGAAAATGTCTTCAGGGGCTGGAGAGATGGCTCAGATGTTAAGAGCACTGACTGCTTTTGCAGAGGTCCTGATTTCAATTCCCAGCAACCAGATGGTGGCTCACAACCATCTGTAATGGGATCCGATGCCCTCTTCTGGTGTGTCTGAAGACAGTGGTAGTGTAGTCATATACATAAATAAATGCTTTTTTTAAAGGAAATTTATTTAAACACATAGGATTTTGTGCACATGTTATGAGTTGAAATAATGTCTTAAATGCTCTTTAAATTTGTTTCAACAACTAATCTTGTGGTTTATGTCTTAAAGACAGTTGTCTATAAAAATACTCAAAAGCAGGGTATTAACCTTATGGTACATAAAATCATAGGTAGATGAATTATAGGTATTACTCATTTATGAAGTTATGCAAGTAATATTTTTCAATACTTTAGATGTATCTATCTGTATGAGCATTTTGCCCGCATGCATGTGTGTGCACCATCAGCATGCCTGGTACCCACGGAGAATAGAAGAGAAGGTTGGATCTCCTAGAGCTTGAGCTACAGACGCATGTGGACCAGCGTATGGGTGCTGAGAAGAACTGTGTCCTCTGCAAAGCAGCCAACACTCTGAACTCCTAAGCCATTGCTTGAGCACCAAACAACATTTTTGGTCCAAAAAAAAAAAAAAAAAAAAAAAAAAATCAGCCAATGCTGAGATGCAAAAGGAAGATTAAAACACCCAATGCTTTCTAATTAAGAGAAAAGCATTACTAAAATTTTTTAAAAATCAGACTTTTGTACTTCTTAAATTGCAGTTTGCAAGTTGAACATGGAACCTTAAACATGAAGGCAAGTGATCTACCTAGTCATGCATTCTAATAAATCACATATACAATGATGCTCTAATAAAATTCCACTACCTGATGACATCATAGCTGTCTTATTTTGCCCTTTACCATGCGCATGCAGTGAAACTCCCAACTATGTACTCCTCCAGAGATGACCTAATCATTAAATAAAACATGACTTATACATCAGAATGAGCTATGATATCCATATTTCTTTCTTTTTTGGTATACCATTGTAATGCACAGACACTGTACACATGCTTTCTTTACATCCATTCTCTCTTTAAACACAGCTTCTATACTCCAAAGGCTAGATGGAAAGGCAAACATGTTCAAGACTCCCTTGAAGCTTAAGTTCCATACGTAACCTATCCTCACCTAGGTCTACTCTGATATACATTTAGAAGGCCTAAAGAGTTGGTTATGATCAAGGACAGTGAACCACCAGTAGCTAAAGAAGAGCTATTATCTACATCTGGCAGAATAGGTAATGACAGTCTGGCATTCATAGAAGGGTCATCCTGGGCTGGGCACCGATGGCTTTCTTCATCTCCCAATGTAGCTCCAACTGGCCTAGAACTTGTTATGTAGACCAGGCTGACCTAGAACTCACAGAGATCTGCATGCCTCTGCTTCTCACGTGCTGGGGTTAAGGGTGTGTGCCACCCTGCTTGAACCACCATTTGCTTTCTTATTTACAGTAATTCCATGATTTACAACTTTGGTGGATTCATGTGAGTATATGTCCTTATTCAAAAACATGTGAATGTGATATATAATTGGTACTACTGGTTGAGCTGTAGAATTTAAAAGCTAAGTAGAACCTTAGCAATAAAGTCTACTTAAATTAATCTCAAACCAAGTCACTAACGTACTAAAGCTCCCACAAATAGAGGCAGAGGCCAAACAACATATAGTCCTCTTATTCTGGCTCTACATAAAGAATTTATACTACCCTTATGCCCAAAGAGGAGATGAGACAAATGGCCAGCGGCTATGCTGTCAGTTACACTTGGGTGTGTGTGTGTGTGTGTGTGTGTGTGTGTGTGTGTGCTAGCCTAATGTGTTCATCTGCTGTCTTGCTGTCTTTAGTCAGAGGATAAATGGAATCTGATGCTTTTGTGATGAGTTTACTTCCCTTTTCCACCCACTTCATCCTCTGCCTCCACAACCGAGGCCCTATTTCCACCCTCGCTCCCCTGTCTGGAGCCTAGACTGCTGCCTGACACCTGTGCTCTGAGTCTTCGCAGCTATCTGGTGCACCATAGAGAGGTCTCTGAAGGGTGCTCCAGATTCCAGAAGAAGCTATAGCTCTACAATACGTTCTCTCAGCCAAGAGGAACCTAACTTTTTTTTTTATAAAGTTCTTCCAGCTTGACATCAAATAGCCATTGTCGAAAGGATTTTAAGAGTGGGAAGAATGTGGTGCTGGATCCAAACTGGACTTAAATCCCTGCCCCTTAGTTACTACATGAGCTCAGAGAAGCCGTTCAATATCTCACCTTCTTACGTAAAATAATAAACCTGCAAGAGCACCCAAAGGACCATAAAAACTATCTTTACAACAGCAGTTAAAGAATCATTATTGTAATTTTATTGAAACATCATTGGCCTGAGGAACAGCCAATCATGACGTGTGGTCCTTTCTCATTTATGATTTTGCAGTCGATGAAGTAGGTCATAAGAAGGTTCCAGCCTAGCTCAACACCCTCTCACATTGGATTCCATTGTCATGTGCTGGATGTTGTAGGAGGGTTCCAGAGACCCAGGAAGTTTATAAAGAAGATAATTGTTGAAGGTTTGGTCATTCCTGTTACTCTCTTGGGAATGTGTTAGTTATTAGAAGATTTGGTTCCTGATTTTTAAAAAACGAGCCCAGGTAAGGACCTCTCTCTTTCCCTCCCTCGCTCTCCCTCCCTTCCTCTCTCTCTCCCTCCACCTCTCTCCTTCCTTCTCTTGCCCTGAGCCCTCTGCAGAAGGCTTTACCTTGGAATCTCAGCCTCCAGACCTATGAGAACTTCATCTCTGTTTTGTCTGTTGATACAAAAGTAGAGAACGGACAAAGCCAATTCCACCCTTGGGATCCAGTGCTGTTGGTCTTCCTAAAGAGCTTCATGATATGTAAATAAAGTGAAAGTATGGACAGGAAATTAAAAAAAAAAAACCCTGAGTGTGTCAGCATATAACATTAAGAACTGGCAATCGTGCCCACACACTCGGGAAGCAAAGGCAGGGAAATCTCTGAATTCAAGGGCAGCCTGATCTACAGAGCAAGTAGTTCCGGGGCAGCCAGGGGTACACAGAAAATTCTCGTCTCCAAACACAAAAACAAGGGCAACATAACTAAAGAAGAAAAAAATTCCCATAAATTGGGACTGGGGATGACATCATCCTATACCAGCGGTTCTCAATCTGGGATGGGGGGACCCCAGGGGGCTCACATATCAGATATCCACACTACAATTCACAGCAGTAACAAAATTACAGTTATAAAGGAGCAACAAAATCATCTTATGGTTAGGGGTCACCAGAACGTGAAGGACCATGTGAAAAGGTCCCAGCATTAGGAAGGTTGAGGACTACTGTCCTACACTCTGTGGAACACTGCAGTCTCCTAACATTTAAAGTAAATTCTAAGCCCGTAGTTTTGTTTTTAAGCACATAATTGCACCATTTGTAGGAGGCCGTTTTTTAAGCATTAACTTTTCCTCCATAGCTCAGCACTTTTCTTAGGACGTGAGAACGGCAGAGATATGACATATTTTATTTTCTTTTACAAGGAAAGAAAGGCTCATTTTACAAATGACTTTTAATCCCATGTGTGAGAATTGCACAAAAGTCCTTGCAGGCATATACCCTAGACAATACAGCTCCTATTAATTACATAATTCATTACTGTTTCTAGAGCTGAGGCAACTTTCCCTACCTCTTTCCCACAGAAACACCACACACACACACACACACACACACATACACACACACCTTAAGTGGACATTTTTATGAGGTTTTCTCTGGGCTTTCTCTCAGTGGCCCCAGATATATGGAAATCTCATTACCTACATTTAAAATGAAACATATACCTATAAGTTAATTTAAAAACTCTGAGTTACACTAATTTTTCTAGTATTTTCCTGAGTGGGGAAAATACTTTATTTGGTGATAAGATTTACTACACAGTCTCAAAGACTTTTTCCTTAAAAACTGGTATAAATGAATATGTTTTTATTTAATCTAAGCATGAATAAAAATATAATATAAAAGAAAATAAAGAGATTTTTCTCTTCCTCTGGCTACTTGGTGCTGGACAGATGACTCAGAGATTAAAATTACTGGCTGCTACTCTAGAGGACCTGCGTCTGACTTCTAGACCCCACACAATGACTCACAACCATCTGTAACTCTGGTTCCACAGGATCTAATGCTCAATTCTTGGCTTCTGTAGGCACCAGGTATGCATGTGGTACATAGATATTCATGCAGCCCAAACACTCATAAAATAAGTAAAATAAAAGAATTAAAATATTCCTGGTGGGGCTGGAGAGATGGCTCAGCAGTTAAGAGCACTGGCTGCTCTTTCAGAGGTCCTGAGTTCAATTCCCAGCAACCACCTGGTGGCTCACAACCATCTGTAATGAGATTGGATGCCCTCTTCTGGTGTGTCTGAAGATAGCACAGTGTATTCACATAGATGAAACAAATCTTATTTAAAAAATATTTCTGGTGTTTCTAGTAATAAGTAAGATAATAATTATTTGCTATGTTTTCTAATGTCCTCCATCCCCCACAGAACAGATCTTTTAGGAGATTTCCCAGTGGTTGGAATTTATTTCCATGTCTCATTAGAACAGTATTTAAAGACAGGTGTTAACACTTGTGTGAAACTTCAGAAGAGCGTGTACATTCAGTTGTATTTTACTCAAGGTTGTTAAAAAACAAGAGAGTCGAGTAGAGGAAAGATTGAAGAAGAAAAAAAAACGCAACTGGTCTGGTAGCTAGAAACTCTGTGATGGCCTCAACAAATGGCTCAGGGTCTCTGAGCCCAAGGTTACTAAAGCATTAACTGGGGATTAAATCATTTCATTTATCAGGACTAGTGGTCTTTCAAGCTCAGTCTTGTTTTTGTTGACTAAGGACTTCCACTTCTCAGCCTCCCTTCCAAGGGTCTCTGTTCCTCACAATGTGAACCCTCCTTAGGGTACTCTAGTGTCTTCCTAACGTGGATGGTCATCTCCTATAGAATATGTAAGAAGCACGGTCAATCGCTAAGCAAGGCAAGGCATGATGAACCACCAAGTCCTGTATTCATGTACCCTTTAGTATCCTTTAGTTCTTTTTAACTAAACATTTCCGGGGTGGGGGGCGGGGGCTGGCCATGCCCAACGTCATTTCTGTCTACCATATTGGTAAGGCAAATTGAGGGTGTCCAGATGTGTTTCTGTCAGCCATCTTTATAATGCAGGCTGACCATGCCCAAGCGTTTTCTTGTTTGCCATTTTAACCTTCTGAATATGTATTCTGTGACAGTCGGCTGAGCATGTCCCAAAACGTGTCTTCTAACTTTCCAGTTCAAACTTTCTTAAACTGAGCAAGCTTAGGACTGTGCCTACCCTAAGATGTTTTCCTATGTGAGTATATAGGCTATCTGAATAAAATCCTCATCCTTCCTCTTGCGAGAAGCGGTGGTTTGAATGAGATGACCCCTCATAGGTTCGTATATTTGCATGTCTAGTCCCTAGCTGAGGAGCTCTTAGGGAAGGATCAAGAGGTGTGGCCTTGTTGGAGAGGGTGTGGCCTTGTTGGAGAGGGTGTGGCCTTGTTGGAGAGGGTGTGGCCTTGCTGGAGAGGGTGTGGCCTTGTTGGAGAGGGTGTGGCCTTATTGGAGGAGGTGTGTCTTAAAGAGCTTAAGGTTTCAGACTCCAACTCTAGCCCTCCCCTCATTCCTGCTGCCCCGAAGATGGTGATGTAAAGTTCCCAGCTAGCACCATGCCTTCCTGCCTGTGACCATGCTCCCCGCCATGATGACAGTGGACTAAGCCTCTGAAACACTAAGCAAACTCCAAGTAAACGCTTTCTTTTATGAGCATTGTCATCACCAAGGCGTCTCTTCACAGCAATAGAACAGGGTCAGGCTGGGAGAGTGTTCTGAAACTCACTTGCAATCTTTACTGGCTTATTATAGGTATTACATTATTTTCCCCTTTTATTTCATAGACACACTTGTTCCAGGCCATTTATTCACCAAGATCCAAACCGAATGGATTGGTTATACGATCAGGAAAGAGGTAAGGGGGCAGGAATAAGAGAGTAGGGGAAGAGTGAAGAGAAGTCTTCTGTTTCTTGTTTGTCTTGAGGTCATGTCTCACACAATCCAGGCTGCCTTTAAATGTGTGTATCTGAAGATGACTTTGAACGGATCCTCCTGCCTCCACTCCCCAGGCTTGTCCACCATGTCTAACTATGAAGTATGTTTTATTTATTTATTTATTTATTTATTTATTTATTTATATCTCAGAACCACATACTTTATTTTCTAGAAGCAAATTATAAGAGGGTGGAAATATTTAGCCTTCCTTTTTAAAGGTAATGGTGTGAGGGTAGACTGGGAGGAGAATAAAATCTGGAGTGTAAAAATTAAAAAAAAATTTTTAAATAAATAAATAAATGTAATGGTGTTGAAAAATTGTAGATATGGTTTCCAGCCACCACCATGCGTCAGTCAGAAGCCTTTACTTGAAGCTTCAGAAAACCCACGATAAGACAGACTAACTCACGAAACTCATTGGCTGTCTTCATGAAGTGATACTGAAGGTAGGTAAACTTTGTGAGAAGTTGTTCTCAGCTCTGTTTCTCTGTCCTCTGTGTAGACTCATTCTTGGGACAGTTTTCTAGAGTAACAGCTCCCTAGCAAGCTGTAACAGCTCTAGGGTTCCTTTCTGCACCCCAACACTTTCCGGGGAGCTCTGAGAGTCCTTCTGCATTCTGTCCTCATCTAAACTGATGGCTGGGATGCACTGGTTGGTGATGCTGCTCCACCCTACATGAGGTCTGTGAGATCACCTCCGGAACCATTCAGACCCTCGATGGGTTGAGGGGAGTGGATACAGAGAAGAGACACCCCCCCAATACCTAACACAAGGTTTGAGAACACTTTTGTAGGTTTTTTGTTTTGTTTTGTTTGTTGTTTTTATTTTATTTTATTTATTTATTTATTTTTTGCCATCTGAAAAGAAACCCCAGAAATAGAAGTTGACAAGCAAGGGGACAGGGTTAAAAAATGCAAAATAGCCCAGGCATGATGGGAGACACCCGTTGTTGGCATTTGGTGAGACGGAGGCAGGAGGACCACTTAAGCCCAGGAACTTGCTACCACTCTGTATGCCATAACAAAGACATGGCTCAAAACCAAACCAAATCAGACAATAAGAGACGACAAAGCCTTAAACAATCCAACGGGCATCTGTGAAGTGGAAATGAATCATCCATCCTCCCAAGCCCAGGGACGGTGAATACCAGCTCTCGAGAAAATATAGGCAGACATTTTGAGACGAAGTGGATGGAAGGCTGAGGTAACATCAGATGACTGTGAATGTCAATGAAGAGGCTGATGCCACCAGTTGAAAAGATGGGAAGGTGACTCAAAATTCAAGAAGCCGAAACACAGGTGAAATACGTTGCCTTCTCACATGTGTGGAGCAGAAGAAATCAATTATAACAACAACAACAATAACAAAGTATGCACACAACTAGGAAAGCCAGGGAACCCTGGTCTAAAAGAAGACATAAAAAAACATGGTTAAGAAAAGATAATGATACAAAAGAAGATTTGTACCACTAATGAGCACGGGTTAAAAAAATAATCATGGAGTCTATAGCAGATTTAAAAACATGTGACTAAGACAAGTACTAAGAATGAGATTCTCTGCTCTCAGAGTATAAATGTGGGGGATGTGTTTTCTGTAAGAACATCATGGCTTTCTCGAACATGCTGAAATCCTCACCACTGCTACTTAAGTCAAAGACTAGCTTTGTTTGTTTGTTTTCTGTGTTGTTCATCAGCAAGATAAGAACCTTCTGCTTTGTTTGATATGGATTATAAAAACTCCCTTCCCTCTACTTTAACTGGCTCCTAGGAAAGAAGCTGAGGTCTTGAAGAAGCTTTGGGTTTCTGGTCACAGCCATTTGATTGACAGCTTTTGAGGAGGTTGGAAATGGAAACAATAAGACCATTTGAAAAAATCTAAGCTTCAAGCACAAGGTTATAAAGAAACTCAGCTTGGATTCAAGCTGCCTCAGGACACTGACCTCGACAGAGAATTTTGACTGAAAATTGATTCCAGATATTGAAGGATCTGTTACAAAGGTACTGTGTGTTTTGAGTTGGAAACCCTTCTTCTAAACAATTTTTAACCTTCCATTTTGCTTTCAAGGTTGAAAAGGTCAAACCCACAAGAATGATGTGGCAGTAAGGAGGACTTATTCTTATCCACAAAGGCAGATTTTTTTCCAACCAGCCTTTCTCCAGGCACATGAATCTCTTTCTAGTAAATTCTCCTAGTTGTTTTAGAGAACACTTAATACATTTCTACTTTAAAACCTTTAAGAAGGCATCATGACTGGTTAGCAGAAGACACCATCTGTTTCTTTCTTAAAAAGTAAAAAAGGATGTTATGATATCCATTCCTAATATAACTATCATTTAGCAAGTTTTTACCTTGGGCCAGGTGCTCCATTTGGTATCTGACATACAGCAAATATTTGTTCTCCCACAAACTGAGTAGTATTATCTTATAGTTGTGATGATTTGAATAAGAATGGCTACCAAAAGCTCACATGTTTGCCTGTTTAGTCATGAGGAAGAGGCACTATTTGAGAAGGATTAGGGGTGTGGCCTTGTTGGAAGAAGCATGTCAATGGGGCTGATTTCATGGTTAGGGATCATCACAGCAGAAGGGACTGTATTAAAGTGTTGCAGCATTAGGACGGTTTAGAACCACTGCCTGTAAGGCTGTTTCAGAACCAAGCTGGCCCACTTCAGAGCTGAATATTAAAACTCCGTATTCTACTCAAAAGCCACGCCTTTTCTTACCACCATTTTTATTCTAAAAGCTAGAAGAATGTATTCGTGTTCATGACTGAAATTCAAGTTTAAACATTTAAATAAGTAAATGATATTTTATATCCACTAAAAAATTTTAAAGTAAATATTTTAAAATATTGATAGTTAAATACAAGTACTTAAAAAAAAATATCAATGTATGCCAGTCCCAGATTTACTGAAATATATACAGAGACAACAGCACTGCTTTTGTCTCGGGGTTTCTATTTCTGTGAAAGACATCATAACTCATAAAGAAAAAGATTTAATTGGAGCTGGCTTACCGTTTAGATGTTCAGTCCATTATCATCGTGGCAAAAAGCACAGCAGCACACAGGCAGATAGATGTAAGGCTGAAGAGGCAGCTGAGAGTTCTACATGTAGGCAGGCAGGCAGCAGGAAGGAAGAGACACCACTGGACTTTGAGCTTCTGAAACCTCAAAACTCACTCCCAAAGACACACTTCCCCCAAAGAGGCCACGCCCATTCCAACAAGGCCACACCTCCTAATAGTGCCTCTTCCTGTGACCATATGGAGGCCATTTTCATTCAAACCCACCACAACATTCCTAAATAGCTTTGCTTCACATGAAAGGTTTTGATCTTACAATATAGGGACAGATGGATGGAAAGGCAACAGGTCGGGTCCTGAGGCCCCTTCCACAAAGAGACTTTAGTCGACCTCAGGAGTAGCAGAAAAAGGACAATCGTTTGCTGAAAAAAAGGCAAACATGAACTACCCTGCTTCCTTCCGTGAAAACAACCAGAAGCTCCTCAGGTGAGAAGTGCAGCAAGCTGTGGAGGTAAGGCAATCAGATTGGAATCCTGAAATGTCAGAACTGCTGCTGTTTAGAAAAGCTCACAGCATGCACCCAGGCTTTGGAACCCCTGCTGCAATCTGGAGAGATGTCACTTACTACTTGCAGTGTTTTCCTTCAGTACTTAGTGGACAGAGAATCTGGCTGCAATTATGAGCTTATTCTGGATTGAGCCCAGCATACAGCATAAAACAGCATCATAAGCCAGGCCTGTACTTTGTCACCAGACTTACACCCTAGAGGGGCGTTTCTCAACTCTGCCTCCCGGTCTCCGCCCCAAAAGGGCCTTTGGCAACATAAGCAGGACATTTTTTAAAATGTAGCAACGTGAGGGTACTGCCATCTAGCAGGTACGTCATTCTAACCCGCACCAAAGGATCAACTAGCCTGTTAACAGCAAGACGTTGAGCCTGGATGAAAGGGGTGATGGATTTGTGACAGAGGGCAGTAGTTTTGGTCACTGCCTATTGGCTGGGGAGGGGGACACTCTTCAAACACTAATTCTTAGGCCAACCCACTATTGATGACAGAGAAGTGGATCACCAGATGTCCTAGAATACAAACCAGGTAGAGATGCCATGATTTTCCTTTTTGTCTAGAACAATACGTCATTCCAAGCCCAGATTTTAGGTCCTCTCTGCTGTCACTGCTGACGAGTCCTCCCTGGGCTTTTTTGACAATTGCAAACTGAAACCCGAAGCTTTTTGGCGCCAGGGTTTCTGCGTGGGTTGTGGGTTTCTTCCCGCTCAGCAATGAGTGGTGGGGAAAGCAAAACACTTGGGGAATGAGGTGTTTTCATAACGTCATTTGTTTAGTCTAGATGAGGAATGTGGCTCTTTCACGACAGGAAAGCTGTGGATTCCAGAAGCTGGGATTCTGACCAGAGACTATCCTGCACTGGGGACCATGCACCCCAGAGGCCACCATAAGGCGTTTGCGCCACAGAGGGTGGCAGGAACCCTGGGTGGCGACACCGGATCTCGGTGGCTCCGGGTCGGTCCAGAGTGCTCGGGAGGCCCCGGGACCGGCGGGTAGGAGCAGCCGGGGATGGCGGGAGACTGCGACGCGCGGGAAGCCGCAGGAAGAGGCGGGATTCCGGTCTTTTGTCTGGGGGCCAGAGCTCGGAACCCGCAGCAGGAGACTAGCTCAGAGCGGCGGGCGGAGACCTTCGGACATCTCGAGGGGCGTGCCCAAACGGTGGGCGTGGCTGACAAGGCCACGCCCAGCATAGATCTTTAAAAGCGGGCGCGCTCACTCCCGCCAGTCTCCGGATCCGCCAGCGGCTTGCTCTGTCCTGCACTCGCTAGCTCAGCCCTCCGCGTGCTCCGGCCTCCCACTCGGGTGAGTCGCCTGCAGCCCGCTGTCCCTGTCATCTCCATCCCTGCTCCTGATCGTGTTCCCACCCATCCTCCCACCTCTGCCCCACTGCGTGGTCTACTAGCACACCTCCTGTCGCCCACAGGCCATCCCTGCCCCGGGACCTCGCGTCCTTGGGGCAGGTAAACCATCCCCGGTGACCTTTAATTTCCGATCCTGTTCTCTAGGGTAGAGGCGAGCTGGAAGTTTCTGGTGGCCGCCAATCCTTCTTCTTGTAGCCTCGGGCTCCCTCTTACGCCTTCGGGAGGGGGGCTAGAGGCTTCGGGGCTCCTGTACCCCAAGAGTGTGCATGCCCAGCTTTGACGACCTTCTCGGGAATTGGGTGGGTGCTCTGTGGAAGTGGGCGTCTCCATAACCCGCCGAGCTCCAATTCTTATCCTGTGGAGAAACGGAGCTCCTGGCCATCGCCTTTGTTCCGTGGTCTCTACACACCCGGCACAGAATCTTAAATACAGAGGAAACCATAGTGAAATTCCAGTTGAACATTCCTAGCTTTTTCTGGTACCTTCTATATAAGGTACAGACAAGGATGAAACATTGCTTGGTTCTGAAATTCTGCAACAGGTCCTAAAAGTCAAAGTCTGGTTCAGAGTTGGATTCTGGTATAGGCATCCGGGGGGCGGGGAGGGGTGAGGAGAGTGCTTTTGAAATCTCTGCCCCCTTGGAAGCAGGAACTTTGAACTTTATTTGTTTAACATGATTACTCAAAAGTTTGACCTGTTTTGTTTGGGCTGCATACATCCTTACTTTGTAACTACTTTTCTGTACGGGGGTGGGGGTGGGGAGAAACATACTGGATGTAGTAATTTTTTAACTACAAAGATAGTTAAATTATTGACTTTCCTAATGTGTGCTAAATCCCTACTTACGAAAAACCAAGGATCCCTAAAGGACTGAGAATCTTGTGCCCAGACTCTTCAATAAAGAATTAAATGGTAGATTTCAAAAGAAAGACTCATCCAATCTCACTGCATACAAGTGATTTTTGGGGTCTTATTCTCTGCCATTCCCTTGTCATTATTACTGATAATCCTTTCACTGCTTCTCAAGGCTTTTTGACCCAGGTATTCTTTTTATAGCCAGGTTGCCATGGACGTATACATCCCATGAGTCTCTGGAACATTATTTGCTTAGTTATCTTGACTGTGTTTGGAACACACCTCAGCACTTGTTAGCTGAATGAAGGAGAAAGGGACAGATGAGGTGTAGTTATGGGGAGCAGTAGATATTCATTAACAGATTTTAACCAACGTGTTTTTTTTTTTTTTTAACATCTTAAATTATCAACAGATTCTTCCCAATTTTGTTTTGAAAAATTTGGCTGGTATGGAATCTGCTCAAGACCACGCTCCAATCAGAACTGATTGGATGACCATCCTGGTGAGGTTACAGTCTTGGACTTGGGAGAAACTGTATCTTTATTAAAAGATAGCATAAAGGTTCCTTATCAAGTATGAGGGCAGGCTACTAGGTCCAAGCATGGCCCTGTCAAGGCACAGCTATGGAGAGCTCAAGCCTTTGGTTTCCCTTCACAAATGAGAATGAAATGGAGAGAGGGGGCCCCCTAAGGAAGAGGAGGTGTAGCGTGGGGAGGGGCAGAAATCAAGTCTGGAATGTGACTCCCAAGTCTGTACCTTGGTTTGGTGCCTTTAACAAGTTAACACTATCTGGTCTCAGTTGCTTCCTCTTAGGAGAAAGCTCTAATAGCATCCTTGCTGGGGTGGGGGCAGGGGAGGGGGAGCATGGGGGGTGTATGTGTAAGGAATGTGTAAGTACAAAGTGCAACCTTAGGGATATGCGTGTGGTGGGTTCCTTGTGAGTTTAGACCGCACTCTGCGCTTTCTGAAACTTGACGTGAGCTGGTTCTTGGTGGAAGTCTTCCCAAAGAGAGAGAGATGACTTCCACTTGAACACCATCTTTCAGTCCTTCCCTCAACCTTCAGACCTTCGGAGGTTTCCTCAGGACGCCGTTGCTGCCTGGACTGGCATTTGCTCGCCACCTCCTGGGTTCTGTCTGTAGGGTAACACCTAAGGAACCCTGTTTGTGTGCGTCACAGGCCTTTTTACAGTCCTGTGAGATATCTGTACCTCTTCTCCAAACCTGTGCTCTTTGCGGTGTGCTGGGGACTGAACCCAGGACCCTGTGAATACCAAGCTAGGACTCTGGAGCCACTATTAGCCTTTATCACTTTGAGACAAAGTTTCACAGTTTCCAAGGCTGGCCTTGAACTTTAGATCATTCCATCAGAGTCTCCAAACTAGCTGGGATTACAGATCCCTGCCTGGTCCACAATGTTTTTAAATATATAAGATACAGCATGTGTGACTGAGCTCACCAGTCCCCAGATTTAAAAGAGTTGGATTTCTTACACTGAAAATCAAGATCCAGAGGGTTGCTTCTCATTCCTCATCCTAGGGAAGTGAGGCACGGTTTCTGGTTGTTAAATTTTATTGTTGTAAGCTGTAGAGGAAGAACTGTATTGTATTGTGTGTGAATCATTTGCAGAGACTTAGCTGGAGCCTTGCATTTTCAGGGGCTCCTTGTGCCAACAGTACTAATTGCTTCTGACTAGTAATAAAAGTCTGGGCCTTGACAGTTAACTCTAGGAAAGGTTTCCTGGTGGCTTCACAAAAGAAAGATGAAGAGAGAATTGAACCCAGTATAGCAAATACTCCGAATCTTGGGCATAGCCACAGATAACAGTACAACTGATAAAGAGGGTGAAGATGTTGAATTGTTTGAATAGTCAACAAGTAGCTGGTCATAGTCACAAAATAAGGATCGCTCCAAGATATGCTGGGTCCAGAGATTACCAAATTTACAGCATAGCTGTTTAGTTACAGAATGGGACTGGGCAGGTACCGCCCACGTCCATGTCAAGAATTTTGCTGTCCTTCCATTGAAGGCATTGTGGTGACAACGTGCACATTAGTTAAAGAGGCCAAGGTCACTCCGTCCAAGGTCACTCCGTCCAAGGTCACTCCATCCAAGGTCACTCCGTCCAAGGTCACTCCGTCCAAGGTCCAAAGGGATGTTCCTTTCCGTGGTGAAATCAGATTTGGGTGAGCAGAGAAGACAAGGAACTTGTTGAAATGTCACAGTTTGAACGTATTGACTGCACTCACTGTATGGAGGAGACCTGGGTGGGCAGGAATCTATTCCTGTGCATGAAATATGGGAATTCAGAGATGGAGAACCCTCGGTGACTTGAATGGTCTCAACCTTTAAAGTCCTGGTTGTGGGGAAACAATACAAAAACAGAAAACCATCCAAACAAACAAACAAACAGAAAAACAGGGTGGGGGGGTGTTTTAGGGATAGCTTCTGACTGAGCTCTGATGGCTAGCCAAATGAATTCAAGAGATCTACCCGACCGCAGCGTTCAGGCCGCACATACACCCTGCTATGGCCAATTATGTCCATAGTGGTGATCCGAAGTCAGGTCCTCATGAGTTTGTCCTGCCAGGGACTTGACAGACTGTGCGGTCTCAGCCCTGTTTGATTGTTTTAAAAACCACTTTATGTGCACCTGTGTTGTGCTTGCATGGGTGTATGTGTACCACAGGTGTGCTTGGTCCCTGAGGACTCAAGGAGATGGTGTAGGCTCCCTGGAAGGGGAATTACAGAAGGTTGTGAGCTGCTGTTTGGGTGTTAGGAACTGAACCCAGGTCCTCTAGAAGAGCAACAAGGGCTTTTAACCACAGTCTCTAGCCTGTTTATATATCTTTACCACCGAAGAACAAGTCCCTAAGAAACAGCCGTTCTTCCTTATAACCGTGTGTCTGTATGTGTGTGTACATTGGGAGGCTGTGTGTACCCATGGTGGATGTCTTTAAACTGTTTTCTATTTTTTGAGACAAGATCTCACCAAGCATGGACCGCAGTGCTTTTTGTTTGGTTGGTTTGGGTTTTGGATGGACTGGCTGGCTAGAGAGACCCTGGGATGCTCCTGTTTCCTACACCCTTAGCTCTGAGAATAGCCATCCCTCCTATATGGACACTGGAGATCTGAACTCAGGGCTCTGTGCAGCAGACTCTTCAATTACTGAAGCATCTCTCTAGCCCCTAACGCCTTATCTTTAGCTTCCAGGCCAGTGTATGGGATATGGCTTATAATGCATTGTTTGGTGCTATGGTTGGAGTCCAGATTACCAGTCCCGTCTGTGTGACACAGGTGCTCGTGGAGGTTCACTTTCAGTCCCCAAGATATAGTGTTGAATTATGTTTATGCTTATTATGTTTATATTGAGTTCATCATAAACTGCAATTACACACCACATATAATCCACCTCTCCCCCGGAAGAACCTATATACAGAAATGAATTTAGTAGTTGGTCCCTGGATGAGGGACAGAGGTCAGATGCCATCGAAGGCAAGGGCTAGAAGGATAAAGGGAGAGTCGAATATTTATAATGAAGTTTACACAGTCCTGGGCCTGGTGGCAAAGGCCTGTAATCTCATCTACCTGAGAGGCTGTCGGGAGGATCGCAGTTCATTGCCTCCCAGAGCTAAGAGCAGGGTTCGTGGCTAACAGAAGTGACGAGTCTCAACATTTTTAAAAGTAAAACTTAGGCTGGGGGGCTGTCTCAGTCACAGAACTGTTCCCTCGTCTGTGCAGGGTCTGGAGTTGAGTTCTCAGTAACTCTGTTCTGTGTGTACAGAGGCTGAATATTGGGAAACACAGAGAGACGCTGTCACTTGAGTGTCGGCTACCTAAGCACTATCCTGACAAGTTCTGGAAGTTCTATAAAGAAGGCACTGCTGTTCCCAGCTCTCAGCCGAATGGCACACGCTATGCTACATTGTTAGACTGTGTTCGCTACAAGGTTACTCAGGGCCAGGGGGAGGATCTGGCTCTCTTGCTAGAAGGAGTAGTAACAGGACATGAAGGATCCCTTCTTGGCCTCTTGGCCCGGCTGTGTTTACTAACTGAGAGAATTGGACTGCATATGTACCTGGAGCAGCAGAAGAAAAATCTCCAGACTAGTCCGAGCTGCAGCCTAGTTTCTGGTTAACAACAACTTTTAAATACAAGCTTTGCCGAGAGCCACTGTATTAGGGACAGTACCACTAATGAGCGTCCTTTAACAAGTCACTCTTCCCCAGATGTGGCTCTGAGATGAGGCTGGTTTCTAAAAATTTTCCCTTTTGAGAGGATAGAAAAGTTTCTAAGGGTAAAAATGAAACCTTTGGTGTGGAGGTGTTGAAGCTGGAAGCATATAAGTTTAAGATCTGGATTTATTCACAGAGACACCCGAACTCTTAGTATTAGGGATCAGGTGATTTAAACTCCTGACTGGGGACATGCACACTAAGTGCACAGGTTCATTCCTTTATGGTGCCAAATACAGACCAGCAGTAGAAGAATGACTTGGCCTATGGGGCTGGAGAGATGGCTCAGTGGTTAAGAGAACGAGCTAATCTTGCAGAGGGCTGGACTGGGGTTTAGTTTCCAGGACCCACACGATGGCTCAAAAGCAGCTGAAATACCAGTTCCACAAGTCTGTTGACCTCTTCTGACCTCAATAGGGACTGTACCCAATACATAGACAAACAGCCCAAATACATAAAATAAATATATAATATGTGCTCATTAACACACACACACACACACACACACACACACACACACACACACACTTGAGATCACTTTGCAGGTCTTAGTGGTTCAACTTTACACCAGGTGAGTCAGATTTAGCCTCCAGTCACGTCTTAGAAGGGTAGGTCTCTTGGGTTTGGGTTGGTGTTTTAGCCAGAGGAGAAGCAGGAAGGGGAGGAAAGGTTTTATCTTTGTATTGACATGTAAACCAAGCAGTTTAGTCCAGTGCAATGGAAAATTCTAGTTCCTGAAGTTCACACTGAAACCCAAGAACAAGACTAAAAGCAGGAAAAGCTCGTGTTTGGCCTACGCTGCAAGATGTGTGGGAAGTGGGAGTTTATCTGCGTTTTAACGGTCTGTGAGTGCGCACGGGCCTGGGGAAGGCACGCAGCGCAGATTGCTCCGTGCAGACCAGACTGCTTTGATTGATGGCAGCTGTTGGAGAGGAGCCGAGCCAACGACTCGGAGGAAAAAAAATGAAGCCTTGCATTTCTTAAAGATACGCACAGCAATGCCAAGAGTGACAGGAAGGGAAGGTTATCATGTGTTCTCCTGCCAAATCAGGTCCCCTCCATAGGGGTCCAGACTAAATGTGTGAAGTTGAACTTCATTTCTTTAGACAGCCGGTGCTGTAAGTTGGACTGTTATACATTTTAATGTTCAGGAAAGATGCTTATGAGTGACTAATTAGCTAAACTTTTTTTTTTTTAAACTCTAAGGCTGTGCAGCTATGCTGTTTGAAGGTTGTTCTCTGGGTTTTCTTACAGATGCAGGATTTTCTCTTTATAACACCTCTGTGGTGTTACCCTTCAGGTTTATAAGACAAGAGCAACCTTGGGCGGGGGGAGCCCAAAGCAGTCTGTCTGCTTACCCTCCTCCTCAATCTCAGAATGTTTATACCTACAGAACATATATCAGTTGACTATAACTACCCTTCAGCTGCCCTGAAACAGAGAACATAAGTCTGACTGAGGCTTTCTTACGGACGTGGCTGTACTGGCTGGTTTTGTGTCAACTTGACACAAGCTGGAGTTATCACAGAGAAAGGAGCCTCAGTTGAGGAAATGCCTCCATGAGATCCAGCTGGAAGGCATTTTCTCAACTAGTGATCAAGGGGGGATGGTCCAGCCCATTGTGGGTGGTGCCATCCCTGGGCTGGTGGACCTGGGTTCTATAAGAAAGCAGGCTGAGCAAGCCAGGGGAAGCAAGTCAGTAAGTGACATCCCTCCATGGCCTCTGCATCAGCTCCTGCTTCCTGACCTGCTTGAGTTCCAGTCCTGAGGTCCTTTGGTGATAAACAACAATATGGAAGTGTAAGCTGAATAAATCCTTTGCTCCCCAACTTGCTTCATGGTCATGATATTTTGTGCAGGAATAGAAACCCTAAGACAGTGGGGTTTGGGGGGCTTTGTTTGTTTTTTGTTTTGTTTTTGCCTATAGCAAAGAAGAGGTTCTTCAAAAATCTTTACAAGGGCACTTACGGGGGATGGGACCTTATTGTCTAGATACAAGCCACACAGATTGGTAGCAAGTGAGAGAAAACCGAGACGTAGTAGAAGCAGGAAAGCTAAGAACACGGTGACCAGGATGCTGTAAAATGCCCAGCTATTTCCTGAAAGTAGGTATGTCCACTCGGCTGCAGTGACGTGCACATCTGCAGACCTACAAGTGAATTTATGGTAACTGCTACTACAGAAAGGGACATCAACTCAAACAAAATCCAGGCAGCCTTTCACTGCAAAGAACAACAGAAACGGCCAGCCAAATATGTCTTGAGTGTCATTCAAAGACAAGCTGATCTAACCTTGGTCTTGATGGAGCTCTGTTTCCTCACTGAGATTGCTCCAAAGACAGATAACCTGGATCAAAAAAAAAAAAAAAAAGCTGGCTATTAGGCTATTAAATTGCCTGTGCACACCTGGATAACAGTAGTGCCTCAAGAGCCAACTGATTACCTATAAGACTGGTCTTCTATGACCTCTGGTCTCCTTAGGTCTCACTCGGGACCCTCCAGCAGATGCCTCTTACATCCAGGAGCACTGCAGAACACAGGTAACCATAGAGACAAGGGCAATCGGTAGCAATTGCTGACTGTGCTGCAAATTCAAACCAGTGCAGGCTGTTGGGGCTGGTGTTCTGTGTCTTAAGTTTATAGTCAGGCTTGTGTTTCAATCAGAGTTTAAACAATGAAGCACCTGTTTTCACAGACGGGCATAAAAGACGGACACAGCATCAAAAGGGAAAGCCAGTGTGGATGGCTTCATGGTCAGCCTAGTAACACTTGTAGACCCTTGGACTCCTTTTTATTCCCTGTCTAGGCAGAACTCGTTTCTTTTTGCAAATTGATACCCACGACTTAATTCTAGCTAGTGATACCAGTCAGGTCTTTGTGTGGAAGACCTTTGTGTGTTAATACTGTTTATTTCAAAGAACAGGCTCCAACCTCAACATAGTTTGAAAATCAAATTTGGTGGCTCATCTAACTAAGGCGTTCCAGAGAAACTGAGTACAGCCAATTCAGGGGCTCCAAGATTCAGCACTAAGTCTCTTCCTAGTTCTGTCACCATGGGGCACCGGGTCTTTGTTTACTGTAGCCAGCGCTGATCTTTATTCACACTGCTAAGGAACGGCTCTGGGTTTGCCTTTCATGAGCTAGACTGGCCTTGTGAGGTCTTGTGTTCATACCTGGTTGAGGAGTGAGAGTGGGTTTCCTTTCTTGCCCTTCTGTCTTGTGTCTGTCTCTGTGTTGAAGACAATCTTTGATGCAGGAACCAGAGTCCCTCACCAGACACCAAACCTACCAGTACCTTGGTCTTGAACTTGCTGCCTTGATCACTCCAAGAAATGCATTCTTTACAGATCACCCAGCCTGAAGCTGTTAGCGCAGCACGACACAGGCTAAGGCAGCAGAGTCAGTGCCCCAGAGATCGGTGCTTCCAAGCTGTATGTGGTGAAGCGATGCAGGGATCCTGCTGATGTGACCTGTTTTGCTCACCAAGTGACCGACCACGAGCCCAAACTCCTACAGCATAAACAAGACACTAGATGCCCAAATTATTTCTTAGCAGACACTGTAGATAGCAGAGCTCTTGAGAAACTCCAGATATATTCTGGTTGGCCAGAGCCCTGGGTTTGTCTAGCTCAGCACGTAAGCTCCTTCCTCCTGCCTCAGGGGTGTGGGGCTCATCCTTTCTTGATATTGCCTAAGACATGCTTCTGTCCACAAGCCTGCATTGTACAATGCTGGATCTGTCTGCCTTGCCTCTGTCTCCTGGCCCCTTTGCTGACATGTTATTGTGTACCAGGAATAGGTTTTCCTGAGAGTTTGTTTTGGCTAATAGTTCTGCTGTCTCACGTGTGGTAAATCGAAAGGGTAAACGGTGCTTTTACACATCTAGGAGGAGAGGTGCCTTCCAACAGGTCTCTGTTGTGAGAATTAATTCACCCCCTCTGTCTGTGGAACCGTGGAACCCCCAGGAGACAGATACTACCACGAGGCCCCCATCCCTAATGCTGCCACATTAATTAAATTCCAACATGGGTTTTGGCGAACACTAATGACAGACAACTCAAGTTTCTAAATGCTTGCCTGAATTTTGGCTTGAACTGGTCGTTTCAAATCTAGGTGACCTAAGAGAGATGTTTCCTCCACTCTGTGTGGAGAGGGGAGGTGGGGGGGGGGTATAGGGGGTAACCAGAAGAGCGACAAAGCACCTTGTACTGATTGTATAAATATTTAATAGAGGTCTAGTCAGGAAACAGAATAGAGGTCTGAACCCACTTTGATGGTTGTATGGGAAATCACCCTCTTTGAAGGGCAACGAATGAAGCTTTTCCCTGCTTACCAGCACCTCCATGTGTTCTAATTAGGTGTATATTTGTAAAGGAAATGTCAGCTTTGCTAACCAGCCATTTTCTAAAGATGCAAGGGCCACCTCCAGAAACCTAGCAGGCAAAGGCTGCAAATACCCCTCGCAGACAGGAAGCCCCAAAACAGCGTTGGGAAGAGAGTATTCCACTGTGTTGGTAGACACCAGTCAGGGGACCACAGAAACAAGGTCCCTTCCTAGCAGGCTGGCTTGGTATAGTGGCTCAGGCATCTGAGAACGTCGGTATTCAGAAATCAGCTGGCTGAGCTGTCCCAGGAGGCCAGTTTGTCAATGGGGATTAAAGATTGTTGTCCCTACATCATAGACAGTCTGCGGTTTCACATCACATCAGACAGTGTTTGGAGGCTGTCCCCACATACTTTGACAGTCACTGCCGAGGAGGGTCTTGATAGTCTTTCCTGTAGGCCTGTCAGACCTGCCAGAGTGGGAAAGCCGTCTGTTGGCTGGACTAAGGGGTTGCAGTTAGTGAAGCACACAGAAACTTACTTGGCAGCCATCCGACATGTTTGTTGTGGAGTAGGGCTTCCATGCAACCGTGCTAGCCACAGCAAGCTATGTGAGCTGTAATTGAACTGACACTATCAGGCCCATAGAAGTATGTTCTTCGCTTACGTTCATTAAATGTTCAGGATGTAATGTCTTTGCAGTGAATTAAACGTGTAGCAAAGGGCTGTACTCAAATGTAAACTTTCCAGCTGAGTTTTCAAAGGGTTCGTTAAGAACTGGGTGTGGGACAGGGCAGTATCTGCCTCTCCACTCCCGTATTAATTCCTGTGGGTCCTAGGGGCTTATTCTGCATTGTACTTTGGTGACCTGTCTCTTCCACTGGATGCAAGGATTCCTTTGTGTTCTAGAAAAAAGAAAAGAAACAAAGAGGCTGTCTGAGCCTGTTTCCTAATGAGAGCTATAATTTGGGAGTGGAGCTGGAGCTATTTTGGAGGAACGCAGGCTTTTGAAAGATGTGGTTTGGGTGGTTCAGGAAACAGAATCTGCATGGTCTCCTGGACTTCAACAGCCCGTAGGGAACTTGTAAAGCAAGCATCCTAATGCATCCTTTGCTCCGCAGAATGCCTGTCTGGGGCGGTGGAAATAAATGCGGGGCCTGCGGGAGAACCGTATACCACGCGGAAGAGGTGCAGTGTGATGGGCGGAGCTTCCACCGTTGCTGCTTTCTGTGCAGTGAGTATGGTCCCCTCCCCCCTCCAAACTGGTCTGTGAAACGCTCCAGTTTACCGCTGGAAGAAAACCGCCACTGGCTAAGAGTTTTAGAGTGACAGGGTTTTCTCCTTTTTAACCCCCGAGTCATCTCTCCAGCCCGATAGGTGTTTTTTGTCTTTGATCTTAAGGCACCGAGTACTGAGCCTGTGGGAGGAACAGCCGACCCTTCAGCTCTGGCCATTTGGCCTTTGCTTTTGTCACTTCTGTGTCCCCGGGATAGTGTGGCACACGCGGTGTCTGGCTCGGTTTGTTTAATAAGTTGATCTTTGTCAGTTTTCCTTTCGGACATATTCTTGCCACACCAAGGACTGACGTACAGCGTCTACAGGCTTAGTTTCTACAGAACCTTCTAATTGGACCTTCCATGGCAGAGGGTCTCATCCTTCCAAATGCTGCAGTCTTTTAACACGGCTCCTCATGTTGTGGTGGCGTCCCATCCCCCACCCCACCCCACCCCCAGCCACAGTGATTTTAGTTGCTGTTTCATAACTGTAAGTTTGCTTCCGTTACCAATCGTAATGAAATAGCTGATATACAGATCTGATAAGGGGTATGGGGTTGAGAATCTCTGCTCTACAGTACTGCTTGTTAGCTGCTCATGGCAACTGGCAATCTTAACTTGGAAGAAGAATATGGGATACACAGGTCCCTACGGGGCTCACTGGGGTTATCGTTATCAGCTGTGTGGGGTACGAGGACGTTGGGCGTAAAAACCCGTGTCTGTGTGTTCTGAAGAACAAACACATCCCATGAGAGAAACGAGAGAGGAAAACAAAACAAAACCCTTCAGAAGACACAAAAGTCATTTCAAAAGCCTGAGAAACTCACGAGGCAAAAGATAGAACTTTCTTTCATGAAGAATCCATGCATGTAGAAATCTGTCTTCTGTACAGATTATGCAGTGAGAAGTACTGTAAACAGCTACATTTTAAACATAAATTTGTGGGCCAGTGGGGGGGGTCTTCTGTACAGATTATGCAGTGAGAAGTACTGTAAACAGCTACATTTTAAACATAAATTTGTGGGCCAGTGTTGGGGGGGGGGTGAGTGCCTTTCAAGCCAGCACTGGGGAGACAGAGGCAGGCGGATGTGAGTCTGAGGCTAGCCTGGTCTACAGAGAAAGTTCCAAGCCAGTTGGGCGACAGTGAGAAGATATTGAGATCCTGTCTCCAAAAGCTGCCTGCATTAAGAATTAAACTTTTTTAGGAAAGAAACTTTCAAATGTGGCTTGTCTTGTTTCTATAGGTGCCAGCAGTCAGTCTGTCTGGACCCATGGACAGTATGTGTGTTTCACAGACAGTAAAAACTGAAAGCCGTGGCTATGAAAAGTGAAATTATTACATGTGCTTTTTTGGGGGGAGGGGATAACTTCATAATGGCTACTATTTGGTAGCTCAGATTTGGTTGAATTGTTTTTCAAGATAGTGGATTTTCTCTGATTTTTTTTTTAAGGGAATCTGGATTTCAACAGGCTCGTAACTAAGCAAAAATGTTGGAAATCTGAAATGCAAATACTTTTTAGAAAAAGTTCTCATTTTCTTCTAGGGTAAACCCCGATGGTTGTACCCTAACAAAACCAGTGTTTCCTGTCAGGTTCTTTCACTGTCAGCTTTACTCTCCTGATACTTGTCCCTGCTGTCTGAAGTCTTAACAAGGTAACTTAGGGTTATGTGTAGAGGCCAGGGCTTTGGACGGAAGACGGATGTCCATGCACCAAGTTGTGGTTTCTCAGCCTGCAGTGGTAACATACATGGGCGTTTTGGGTTCTGGCAGTCTAGAGTTTGAACGTAGGGCCTTGTATTTACTAGGCAAGTGTTCTGTCAGTGAACACCAGCCCTGACACGTTTTTGAGAACAGATTTTATATACATTTACACTGTGTTAAGACTGTTTGGCCTTAAGGAAAGGAAAGCAACTGCATTTTAGTACTGAGCCTAAAGTTGAGTAAATGGTAGCTGCCATTTATTCTTCTAGAGAACAGTGTAAGATGGTAGAAGCCCGGCATTTAACTTTATTTTAAACCAGCTCTTTTGTCTATGTCCCCTCCCTTCTTTGGAGGGGGCAACCATCTTGGCTCTGCTCCACTAAGGTTTGATTTCTAGCCACCCGGTTTGCCACCAGTGAGTTCCCTCACAGTGTATTTTTTTTTCCTCTCTCAAGCTAATTTGAAGTTTTAGAAAGTGAAATCATGTCTGGATATAGCATGATGGCATTTGGCAGTTCTATGAAGTGGGGTCCGTAGAAATGTCCTGTGGGAAGAAATCCATCAACAAAGAATGCAGTGTCCTTTGAGAGCGGGACGCAAATGCTGCTCCAAACCACTTGATGAGTTTCAGACTCACTCATCACTGCCGGGAAAGCTGGGAGAGATGGAAGGATGACTTTTTTCTTTTCTTTTTATTCTAGACTAGGGATGAGAACTAGAATCTTGGACTTAAATTTTTACAGCTCTTTGGTTCTTACCCGGTTGTGATGTAGCAATTTTTTGGTGTGACAAGGCAGAAAGGAGGGGTATTAAAAGCTGAGAGGAAGGGTTTGCAAGCAGGGCATTATTAATTTACTCTTTTAGTAGGCACTTCTAAAACTTCCTTCTCTCCTATCAGTCAAGAAAGTTTGAGTCTCTGATGTTAAAACTTTGACCTTGTGAAGCTGCTACCACAAGCATCACAGAGGAAAGCTCCTGAGTCTTCAGGTGAAGTGGGCTGTGCAGACGGATGCTGGCTCATGGCTTTTGGGAAACCTCAGGATAAACTGTGGAACAAGACAGCCTTTGTCATTTGGAGGCACCACTCTCTTAAGTTAAAGAGATACACACACACACACACACACACACACACACACACACACACATACACACACATACACATTGTAACAATGTTTAAAATCTCTTCCCCGGGGCCTAGTGGTTTGCAGGAAAAATTTGGACAGCACAACAGTGGCGATTCATGATGAAGAGATCTACTGCAAATCCTGCTACGGAAAGAAGTATGGACCAAAAGGTTACGGTTATGGCCAGGGTGCTGGCACGCTCAACATGGACCGTGGTGAAAGGCTGGGCATCAAGCCAGAGAGGTGAGAACATCTTTGCTACTCTCTTAAAAGTAGGTAGAACAGTTGTGGTCGCTCAGGGGCCAGGAGCCTGCATAGTTTGAACTAAGAAAGCAAAATGTAATGTAGCTTCTACTAAACACCATGATGTTCTTTAATATTGACAGTTTTTTTGTTTAAAATCTTAGTAAGTATTGCAGGGACTTCTAGTCCTGGTTTCCTAGCATTTTAACTGCTCTCAGGAAGACACACGTCTCAAGGAACATGACTTAAATTAACATTCCATAGCACTTTGGAGATCAAATATCTTGAAACAAGCGTCTGAATTATGAGATGCTTCTCGTATGCAATTAAGCCGTCCACGGAAAGTCCTTAGTCACCATTTCCTCGGGAAATTATAATCCAACTTAGAAATTAAAGCAATTTCCTGCTTCTGTCGCTTTGAGGGACAAATGTGAAGCCTGTCTTCAGTACCGATACCAAAGCACCGGAGTGTAAATCTGTTCAGGTTACCTAATGCTTTGTCCCCATGCTCGGGACTTCATTTGAAATGTCCTCTTCCTCTTCCCTCCCTCCCTGTTTATGAGACAGGCTCTCCCTGTCCAGACATAGCTAATAGAGCCCGAGTGGACACTGGTAAAATGTACTGTACTTTTTATGTCCTCCTATTAAGTGCGTGATTCCAAACGTTTAATTTCAAATTTTTCAAAATGCACATCACCTCTAACTCTTCCCGTCAATGAAAACTAGATTTCCAAGACCCCCAAAAGTCAGTGTTTGTAGCCAGAACTAGAAAATCACGATGATGAAGGAAGCTGCTCTTCCTGCTGCTGTCTCCACCTTTTCCAGCAGTAAGCAAGCTCTGAGTGCACGACCTATGCACATGGTAACCTATGTGCAGCAATCCTATCTGTTCTGGCTGGGCCTGGTTCTGTTCTTCCTCTGGAATCAGGTCTCAGGAATTCCTTCTCCCAGAGGTCTTTGTGACTCAACACCATGGCCTGCTTTTTTTTTTAATACACAGATTAAAGAGCTTCACAAGGGGTTCCTTGAGAGGCAGCTCTGAGGCAATGACACTGTCATTAAGGCACATTTAGAACTAACTAATTTATCCCATTTTTAAATCTGTAATAGGAAGTATCCATACCCCATGAAGTTGTTAAAAAAAAAAAAAAAAACCAGGGGGAGATGAGCTGTGTAAAGTTCTTAATGACATACTGGCAATTTCTTTTTTCTTGGGACTCTAATCTTTCAAATGTTAAGATGTCATTTTTAGCAAGTTTTTAAAGATCACTTTAAAAGATAATATCAGTAGGTTTTGAAATGATTTGAACATACGCCAGTGTTGGGTACAACTGAAAACATACTGTGAATTCATGCTTTGAAGCAGCCACACAGTTGACTCCAAGACAGAAGTCTAGCCAACAAATCCTGGAGAAAACTTGTGCATGACTCAAACATAGTGAAGAGAGGTAAAAATTGATTTAACGAAAAAAAATCAGCACTTCTGTATTATGATTTTGACTTCTGTTCGTACTCTAACAGGTATGGCACAGTGCAGAACTGTCAAACAGCATAGCTGTTGACTTCAGGCTCAGGTGTGACTGCTTATTAGTGGGGGGAAACCAATCCTGTTAAATATGGCTCATCCTCATAACCCATCAACAGTGATATAAGTACCTCCCTGCCACAAGAAATCGTAAAACAAAACAGCAGAGTTATAGGTAGATTTCCCAATTATTTCCCAGGAAGAAAAGTTGAGTCACGCTTCACCTGCTAAAGACCTGGTGAGCAAATCATCAGGAAAACACGCCTGCCTTCCCTAGTGTGAACCACTTAAGTCAGCCAGTGTGTCTGCGGGTGTTTTTAATGCCAGAATTGTTTACATTTGAGCTTCCAGTGTCCTGTGAAGCACAAAGCTCTGTATAAGTCATATTGCTATGCCCATGTGGGAGAGATAACCGTGTAGGTCAGGCCAATGCTAGGGACATAATTATAAATTGTGGTCACACTCAGAGGGAAAGATACTTAAGTTTCAGGTTCGGCTTGACTTTTCTTTTAGAATCTAGACACAGGTAAAGTTAGTCCAGCTGTGAGTACTTGGAGGTGTTTCTTTATTTTCGGCAGCTTCCGACACTGCCCCTGGAGTGCAGTGGAGTTCCGAAGCTCCTGTTAGCTTATATTTGGAGAAATATTGCCTCATTTTTTCTCCTTTCCTTTAGTGCTCAACCTCACAGGCCTACAACAAATCCAAACACTTCTAAATTTGCCCAGAAATATGGAGGTGCTGAGAAGTGTTCCAGGTGTGGAGATTCTGTATATGCTGCTGAGAAGATCATTGGTGCTGGAAAGGTAGGCTGCTGTCTTTAACTGGTCACTGTAACACACGCATTTGCACACACATGCACATACATATACACACATGCATCCATTTCCCACTTAGGCAATGTGTTCTGGTTTAATATTAAACATTTCCAACAAAACTTCCATGGAATCATTAATCTCTGGAAGTGAGAGCCATGCCGAACAGTCAGTCATATTTAAAAGAACCTGTTTTCTCTTAAAAGGCCAAACTGATATGAACAGACGTGTGCAGGCAGGTTCTGTAGTTTAAGCAGGGCCAGAACACCAGATGGCTGTTAGATGTGTGGACTTGGAAAAATCACCACTGAATTCCTTCGAGCTGCTAAATGTTGAGCCAGGAAGGTGGCAACCTCGAAGGAGCAGAGGATATGGGCGGATGGGCGGCTAGGATATGGGCAGGAAGGAGAGCCAGCGTCCTAGAACGGTTTGGTTCTGAGCCAAACCGTAGCATGAGGAGCTTGCTTGGGCACTGGTTTTCCTCAGCCACTTGCCTCTTAAACACCCTAACACTGCTGTCTCTTCCAGCCCTGGCACAAAAACTGTTTCCGATGCGCCAAGTGTGGGAAGAGTCTGGAGTCTACAACTCTAACCGAGAAAGAAGGTGAAATCTACTGTAAAGGTAAAATCTCATCTCTGCCGTCCATTAGAACTACAGCTAGTGAGGCACCAGATACAGAGCCTGCTGGAAACAGAAAAGGAGACATAGTGGATCAACACTTTTTGAAAATTAGACTGGTATATTAGGATGGCGATTATGCCCTTCCATTCCTATAGGTGCATAACTCCCACAGGGCTGGGAAAGGAATGGTAAAGCTTACATAGCACATTCACAAGGCTCCCATGCTCAGCACCGCGTCCCCAAGCCTTTAGAATTCCTGCTTCAAGCCAAGCATATGAGCATATGACGGTAACACACATTGAGTTAGCTGGATCTCACACAACTCAGCAGGACCGTAACTACACTGCAGTGGGAATTCTTGGACTTGATTCAAACAAGGATGCTCGTAGCAAAGCACGTTTTATATCTTCAGCTGACCTCTGGCAGAGCCTCCAGTTTGCTTTTAAATTCATGGACATTTGTAAATGAACTCCGAATAACTCTCCCTTTCCTTTGTAGGGTGCTACGCAAAGAACTTTGGGCCCAAGGGATTCGGCTATGGTCAAGGAGCGGGGGCCCTTGTTCATGCTCAGTAATGGTGTAAACCCAGTAAGCGGAGAATCTCCATTACCGAGATGCCTTGCGGCATCGCCCCTGGGAAACGGCCAGCACTCAGCACCACACACTCCCTGCACAGGCGGGCAGGACAGCAGGGCACTCTCCCGACGACTCACTAGCCTTTCAGAGCATTCTTTTACATTTGGAATAAAATTTTGGTTTGATTTGAGTACCCTCTCTTAATTAACCTTTTGGAGGAGCTGTTGAGATTGTAGGTGCTGAGAAGTTATCTGGTTCCTTCTTCCAGTGAAAAGCAGTCTCCTGATTTAAAAAAAAAAACAACAAAAAAAAAAAAAACGATCAATTCCTTTATGCAGTAGGCTAACATTTGCACTTAGGGAGTTCAACAAGGTTTTTAAAAAACATTTTTACTTGAGATTTTCATACATATCGACACAACAACACAATCTTTTTTTTTAAAGGCATGTTCACTAGCGGTTTTGCAGGCTTCCATACCCATACACAAATGGGCAGATTTTAGCTGTCAAGATGGCTCCACTCATAGTTGTCAAGATACAACCATCACCACTTACGCTCCGTAGAGCTGTCAGCCGGCAGTTAGCACTCAGTACCTCTTCCCCTTCTGTCCCATTGAGCCTGCTGGTGGTGACTTCATTGTCGGTTCAGCTCTCCAAAATGTAGATGGGAATTCTCTACATCAGTAACACCTGGGTATGAGTCGTGGGCTGGGAGGTAGCTTGGAGAATGTGCGATCACAAGTCCCCAGTGCCCTGATGAGCTCCGGTTCAGAGACCTTGTCTCAACAGTAAAACACCTCAAGTCAACCTCTGCTACTCACGTGGGGGTAGCAAGGGCCCCACTCCCCACAGGCAGGGCTATAAAAGCATTAGTGGAGCTTTGGCTAAACTGAGTAATTGATGACTGAGGAATCACTGCTACTGGCCAGCTGGAGACAAAGCAGAAGCTCCTCAACTCTAGCAAAGCACACATCCAGGTCAGAGCTGGCCTCCTTGAATTTGTGACTTAGACCAACATTGTATGTTCTACTTGCAGCTACAGCTTTTCTATTCTAAAAGCCTCATGTATTTTAAAAGCCAAACATATTTAACAAAAGTGTCAGCACTTTGTGAAGCTGAAGGCTGATTTCCTAACAAGCCCTGTCCCCAGATGTACCGCTTTTTCAGATATTCCTATAGATTAGAACCAGACATCTGATAGGAAAGACCCACTGATGTGACAAGGACAAAGACGTGACCAATGAAGAGAGTGAGTGCATCACATGAACACAGAGTTCAAACATTGTCACTTGAGCTCTAGGTAGTTCTGTAGCTCATCTATCTCACACATAAAGTTAGTTATTAACTAAATGTTAGTCCAGCCTGAAACAACCCGATTGATAGCCCCAGCCTCAGACCTCAGGAAATGAGACTGATAATTCTGCCTTCCAAATTTGCAAAAGAAAATGCTTTTGTTGGCCATGCCTAGCATTTGAAGTAACCGGGATCAAAGTTTGGTAGAAATCATTTTTGTAAAAATAATGCTTTAGACATCCATACATTCAAAATTCAGATTTGTTTCCCCCGAGGTTCTTATTACCCTCATGGAATCCAAATACACTACAGAAAAAGGTTGTCTTTCTATTGGAAAAGATTTACACACTCGACAACAGTTACCAACAGTTTTACGTTGGCAAATCCCTATAAATCCTGCACTTGACTTTGATCTGATCAAAACAGAAATATAGAATCTTCATATCAGTTTTATGGATTTCTTCTAAATGAACTGAGCAGACACCACATTTAAGAGTCAATATTTATTTTGATTAATATTTTACAAAATTTTGACAGGTTTAAATTATGTAAGGAGGACTGATTTATTAAACACTTTACAAGTTTTTCTTTCCACAGAGTAACACAGTAAGTAGCAAGTAATACTTGGCACAGTTATAAATAAAGAAAACAAAAAACAGAAACACTCATGGCTTACGTGGGATGCTTCTTAATGCCTGGTATTTAAAATAAACTCCTACAACAACAAAAGTATGAGTGAGAAACTCCAAAGAACTTAGTCCCTACTTCCTAAAGAATCCAACTGACCAGTAAGAACTGTCTCTCAAAGGGAACCCTTCAAACAGCCTGAGAACGGGATTCAACTGGCCCTACCCACACGACCTACAGAGTAAGGAAACATGCTGCAGAGTTGCCTGGAGACCATCTGACAATCCTGTTCCAGACGCGCTCCTCGAAAATACCTTCCATGGAGTTACACATCTACAGGGGTTTGTCTGCTTTACTGAGAAGCAGCTCCTGCACTGAAAGAATACTGTACCACAAAGAAAGAACATGGTAACAACATTCTTACTCAAACTGAGAAAACCACCATAGTCTTTAACTGTTGATAAAAATGTATCTGATAAAAATTGCAACTGAGTCTTCATGTGAAGTGACTCGAAATACAAAATTAAAACAAATCCTAGCATTTTATAAACTTTGAATTTAAAAATTACCTAAAATTTTCCCCCATTAATAGCCAAAACTAGCAGACATTTGTACAGTTGACCAATTTTTTACATTCTATGACAAAATGGTACAATGCTATTACCACCCCACACCCATCTCTTCCCTTTTCAAAAATAAAGTACATATGCCAATTCTAATATTAAAACCCTTGAGTACAATAAGGGTATTTTGTGGGGTGACGTATGGTCACAGAAGTTACTATAAAATGGTAGTACTTGGAAATACTGAGCGTCGCCTATGACATGTCGCTGCTCCTCTTACTAAGGCAGGGCGGGTGGACCACTAGCTTGCTTTACCACCTGTAAGCAGCACGTACAGGGAATACTAACTTTACCTAGCACTGGACATGCAGCGAGCTTGCAGAGTATAGTGCCTATTAACAGCTATTGAACATCACTAGAAGCTCATTAATATCTCCCTTTTCTTTTTGGTTGGACAAAATGAAATGAGCAGCTTTAAAAACACTAATACATATAGACACAAAGAGAAAACTATTTGATAAATTATTTATATACAGATACACAATCTTTACACTGGTCTAGGATGTCAGTCTGACCCCGCCCCAGCCCCTCCCACAGGTTTCGAACCACAGTTTGCTACAGCATGTATGAGGGCTAGCCCGAGTCTCCCTGTAAACAATATTCATGGAAGCAGTGACAAATCAATCCTGAGGGTATGGAAACGCTGCAACAGAACTTGATCAGTGCGTCACACTTAACAGTAAGATCTGAGAAGGCTTCAGAAAGTGTTACCAACTTCAAAACATATTCAGTATTGGAGAAAGTAAAACAACCCTGGGGTTTAAATTCCTCTTTCTGATAGGTCATTTAGAAAGAATATTCCTAGCTTTTCGTTTATTCACATGTGCTATGTACAGAGATCATGCTCCATCTTTAGCCTAGACTCCATTATTTTGTTTACAATTTATTTTTCAGCTCAGAATTTAAAAAGCATTAACCACTTATCTCTATTAATAAAGATTTTTGCATTAGCTTATTTGTTTTGCTTCTTGTTGAAAATCCACCTTAACTCTTTAAAAAATTGGGCTGTTTTGCACATGAAATTAAATCCTAATTTATGCTTCACTGGACAGTATCTGCTAGTAAACATTCTATGCAGTGTATCATGCACTTAGTAGGGCTTTAAATTTCAACAAAATATTATGACTTAGTATACTCATGCAAGTGCTGTATTGTCAGACCGTGAGACCTCAGAGCAGGTTACTAGGAATTATTTCACTGAACTAGAAATAAACCAGCATCTCGAGAGCTGGCGGCAACGGAAGAGCGAGCACGTTTCCATGAACATTATTCCCGTGCCTTTGGGACATAGTACAGCAGACCTCTAATAAAACCACATGATTTTCATCACAGTATTTACATGTACATCTAAAGTGTACATAATACTAGGCATCAATTTAAGACAATTTTCTTGGAATTAAATGCAATACTCGTAAGTACTGCATAATACAATATAGCTGTATAACATAAATTTAGTTTTAGTTATAACAACATATATTCTTGGTACGCCATCTCTAGTAACAGAATAAGTTCAGTTTTTCATGAAAAATGTTGTGAGAACAAAACCAAAAAGTTGAGAATGATGTGAATTCAAACATTAAGAACCGTGAATTCTCTTTATGATCTTTTCTTCCTAGACGTGGCAGTGTGTTCTGTCCATGTTTGCTTTTGTTACTAAAGTACTGAACAAAGGCTGTAAAGTTCACGGTTAGCCCTACACATAGCATGCTAATTGTTCCAAGGACGTGGACTCCAGGGAGAGACGGGCAGACACAATGTTCAGGCACCACTCAGCAGCATCGTTTCCCGGCGTAAGAGGCTGCTACACAAGCTGGTACCCAGATCCTGACATTTGGTCATACTCTATAGTGTACTGCCTGGTCCAGTCCACAACAACAGGACGAAAGAGGCCACAGCATCGAAATTCAAAGAAGTCTATAATATTTCTTACACATCCATGGCTAAAATCAGATCCCAAAAGAAAGGAGAATTCAGTTAGTATGAATAATTTAATGAGTTTGTATATTTCTTACGATAACATTTTTTTTTCTAAGCTTAAAAATTTAGGCTGCTTGTAAGAAAGAAGTGATTTATCACTGCAAAATGAATATCCACATCTCTATAAGCACTTATTTTATTCTTTTTAAGATACTACGCAATTATACTTTATAGTGACCCAACTGCTCCACTTCTGAGCTATATACAGTATTTGCTTCTAAAACACACAACAAAAGCCATGCTTCATCAATTAGTTTCCAGACTAGGTTCAAAATTGAGAAAAGAAATAAACGCAAAACCAATGAATGAATCATACAGTCTAAATTTGTCAATGGGCGTTAGTAAAATTACCAGTCTATATGAAGGATGTCCGGTAAGCTCAGGGACCAGAGACTTCAGTAACAGTTAGAAAGCATTATATTCACACCTCTACCACGAGTCTTCCTTTTTATGTAAAAGTCTGTTTCCCTTCCAGAAGTATATGATAACTAGTCATACCACAGATGTTTGAGGGTCCGTACTAGTCTTACAAAAACCCTCAACTTTAAATATTTCATGTAATTAGTGTAGTTACTTCTAAGCATTGGGTAAGAGGTGAACATTACAGTCTACATTAAGACTATAACTGTATATTGAGCTAATGTGACAGATTCTATATCATAGTTCTGATGAACTAATGTCACTTCTACAAAACCTTAAACTCAGTAATAATTAAACCAAGTGTAAGCACAACGAAAATAAACTCCCCTACTTCAGATGTTGCTCTATAGACAACACTTACACCTATGGAAAATACGTCCTTTTGATGTATTTACTAGATATTACTGCATTTGCTTTCTAAGAAAGCATTAACAAAGGAAAACATTACATTTATAAATATATACGTACTTGAATGGACTTTCGATAGAAGTTGTTGTAACTTTAAAGTGCTTGTATCTCCTGGCATTCATTCTTTCATTTGTAGTAATACCTAAACATGTTATCTAAGAAGGAAAAGCAGCCCATTATCCTTTCTGAACATTTAATAAAAACAAAATTCTCCAGCACAGAAAACTGGTTTTCCACAGAACATCAAGCTACTTCACACTGTATCTTCACCTGTGAATAGTGGCCAATTAGACATCAAAGTATAAGACAGGTGGCTGAACACTGCACACAGACCAATGGACAGTGAACAGTCAGTCTCCCGGAGTCTTTGCAAGTCAGTGCACATGCCTGTAATCCTAGCGCTCAGACAGCTTAGGCAGGAAGACCCCAAATTCAGAGTTGGCCTGCTCTACAAAGGGATATCGTCCCAAAAAAGCCAAAGAGAAAGAGAAGATCCGTGAAAGACTTTTGAATAAGTACTTTTATAAACAATAAATCAGTATCATTAAAATATACACAAAATTAAGAGTCTCATAATATAAGTTTACATAGGTCCCACTTGCAAATACCCGAATTAAGAGTAAAGATTCTTCTGAAACCAGAGTATAAAAGAGACAGGAGGTGGAAAAGCAAATAAAAAATAAAGCTGACCCTTAACAAGCCAGAGGGGCTGGAAAGAGAAGTTCTGCAGTTCTACTGTTAACATATTAAGGAAAAAGCACTTGCACATACCTGGTACATCTGACACATGAGTAACACAGCCACCCACATGAAGTGAAACACACTGTTCAGAAACATCCAGAACATCCAAGGAGAGCATGTGGCAATCTGAGTAATGTATGTCCAAAACCCGTCCTTTGTGTAAGTGGTCTCACAGTGAAGTCCCCAGTCTAAAATCAGAAGACAAGTGACACCTTCACTCTTCCGGTCTCCTCGGGTGTATGCTGACAACAGTCTAAATAGCTCATGATATAAACAGCAACTGTTTCCATAGTCTCAGTAATTCTATATAATACATCAATAAAAACATACCAGAGCAAAAACTGAGAAAATGGCTGCTAAACTTAAAACACATTCCTGTCTGATAAGAACAGTGTCAGACTGCTAGTTCAAGTTCCCAGTACTGGAGGGAACACTGTCTGTAAACAAGATACATGATACAAGGCAACTCGTAAGGAAGGATTTTTCCCACACAAACTAGCAGAAGAATTATTAATGACGTCTGTGGGTAGGAAAGTGTTCTTTGTTAGGTATGTCGATCTAGAAATCAGGTGAAGTTCCTGGACCACATCTTTTTTTCAATCTCTTTGGGGACTGTATTTATGACTGTCCTTTTATTTATTGCTACCTCTATTTTTCCAAGTCCAGAATCACAGGAACCAGCATCTTCCTCTAAACTCTTAAGGGAGTAAGCCCATAATAAAACAAGTGACGATTTATCTTTAAACAGTAACTTCTGAAACCCGCTACCATTGCCCAGCGGGCAGTACTTTAAACAGTTTGTTTTCTCAACCGTGTGGTGGGAAAGAGCAGCTAGCACAGGCGCTGGAGCAAGCATGTGGTAGCGTATCTGACCCAGAAATTTTTCAAAGCTTATTAGAACAACAAAGAACAGGCATAATAAGAGGGAACTCACTGACCAGTGCTTGCTTGAACTAGACACTGGATACAGTTGATAAACAGGTTACCTTGCTGTTTTCCTTTACATTTCATTAAATGCCCCCAAACAATACATTTTTTATAAAAGATTTTTAGTAATTACATTAGTTTGTTAACACAATAAAAGCCAAGTATATAAACATTTATGTTTTAGGAAGGCAGAAATTAAATGTACTCACAAGAAACACAACCATAAATCATCCAACAGATCATAAACAGCAAGAAGAACAGGTAGCCCATAAAGTATCTGTGGTTGCCCGCACCTAGAACAACACAGAAGCAAGTGTTTTCAGCTAAGAGAAAAACAACTAGTCACACCTCACCAGGAATGTATGAGGGGTGTGGCATGACTTGGATGGTAATCACATGCATTATTTATTTTGTAAGACGGCTCAAGAAAATTGTTGCAATAACAGTTTTAAAATAAGAATACACTCGTGAGGAAAGCAATGGTGTTCATTCTGAAGGCAAGGAAGTCCCCCAAAGGAACACATAATGTAACTGTGGCTTTCAATCCTACTCTTCAGATCCGAGGGTCCCATTAAACCTTTCCATCTTCCTTTTATAACCCTTGCAATGGAGATTTCCAAGAGCTCCTCTCCCATGGCCATGCAGTCTTTGTAGGCATTTCCTTTCTATCACCTTGTCCATCTGAAGCTACTTTCAGATGGCTAAAGTACTCTTCTCAGACTGCAGACTAGTGGGGTTCCCACTGCCAGTCTTCCCTGCCTCTGCACACACTTTTCAAGTATTAACTATTGCTGTACTCTCTCCTGCTTAATGCTTAAATTTGCCTCATCAGATGAATTTTCTTCTTACTCAATAGAGAAAGGAGGACAAAGCAGACATCAGAAGAATGCACAGTGAAACACTTAGACTCTTCAGACTGATTTCCACACACACCCCATACAGTACATGCACTGAATGAGTTGCTATACAGACAACCAGAAATTAATTTAGAAAGCATGTGGGGTGTGAAAATGAACTATCTATTTAAATACTGTATTTCATTAGTTACCTGAAGTAATTTAAACTAACAGCACACCTAAAAGGTTGCTAATGTAACTTACCTACACAGTTACCCACCCATGGGCAATGGTGATCAAATTTCGCAATACAGCGGTTGCACACACCACAGTGTTTGGACCTCACCGGCTTCCGAATCTAATAATAGACAGGGAAGTATTATAAAAAGCACTGTATATAAGAAAGTAAAAGATGAACATTTATATTATCATAATACAACTGAAAAGACAGTACTGTGTTTTTTGAGTTATATCAACATTTCCAAACAAGAAAATCAAACAAAATTACTGCTAATTTGTTTAAAGCAAAAACTATAGCAACAAAGAAGGTAAAGTACTCTGTAATAAGACATCTTAAAACAATCTGTTAACAAGAAAGAAAAGAACGGAGAGTGTTACTGAGTGACAACTGAGCACTGTTTCTTCAGACTGAATAGTATGAGTTCTGGAAGTGTTCCACAGCTCTACAAACTAAGAATTAAAGATAAACTTGTTACAATAAATGATTGCAAACTTAATTCATAGGTTATATGCTATCCTGATGTAGCCGGGAAAAGTAGACTGCAGCTCTTAAACCAACAAGAATCATCTGTGGACTAACGGAAAGGAGAGCTCTTCCTTCTCATAGATGTGACTAAATCTATGAAGAAGGCAGATCACACATCAAAGCCTACTCCCACTTCAAGCGCTTCCAGCACTGCATATTCCTTTAGGTAAAACCACTTAAAAAATCTGTCAGAAAATTGGACATAGTTCTACCTGAAGACCCAGTTATTCCACTTCTGGGCATTTACCCCAGAGAAGATTCAACATACAACAAAGACACATGCACCACAATGTTCATAGCAGCCCTATTTATAATAGCCAGAAGCTGGAAAGAACCCAGATGTCCTTCAGTAGATGAATGGATACAAAATTGTGGTACATTTACACAATGGAGTACAACTCAGCTATCAGAAACAATGACTTTATGAAATTCTTAAGAAAATGGCTGCATCTAAAGAATATCATCCTGATTGAGATAATCCACTCACAAAAGAACAGACATAATATACAGTCACTGATGATTGGATACTAACCCCAGAAAGCTCTGAACACCCCAGAACAACTCACAGGCCATATGAAGCTCAAGAATAACAAAGGCCAAATAGTGAAAGCCTCAGTCCTTAGAAAAAAATAAGTGTATAGCACCCTCTCAGAGTGTGGTACACCTGGACCTTAAATCATTAATAATTCAAGAGATAAGAATATAGCCTTGTGGCAATTTTTGGTATTCAAAGATAATTATGCTTAATCTATACCCACCAAGAAAACTGTTTCCATGTTACATTCTGTCCTCCATGTACTTTATGCTTATGGTAACTAGTGGGATTTCAATGCATGCTATCAAACCTCTAAAAGAATTAAGTACTGACAAAAAAATATATTCATATAGTGTTATGCCAAAATGCCTTTAAAATCTGTACATGTATCCCTCTTTTTTTTTTTAAATAAAGTTGTAAGAGAGAAAAAAAATTCTGAGCAACTTGAAAAAAAAAAAAAACAAAAACAAAAATCACCTAGTTAATGAAGAACATGGAAGTGTGTGGTGGGTGGCTGTCTTCTGTCGGGTGGGAATTCCCTTTTCTGACAGGAAATGAAAAGAACAGGCACAAACATATTCCACCTATAAATGGAAATCTGAGCTGTCTAAACCTGCCCACAGTCCTAAGTTACATCAATCATTTTATGTCTTTACTATTATGTACTAATAACAAGACATTAGTTTACACTTGCTGTATATAATTTAAATGCCTTTAATTCGATGTATGGTTTGGGGAATTTTAACATTTGTGGCAATGTTTATAGTATTTTACAAATGTCTAAAAACTAAGTTTAAAATGTCTATCATAAGATAACTAGTTGATTTAGTAAACAGTACTTTTAAGTTTTAGTGTATGCCTTGACTGAAAAGAACCACTTTTCAGTTAAAGACAATATAGTACTCCAAGTTGCACAGACACCTCCAGACAAATGCTCCAAGTGTATTTAAGACTATCTGTCTAAAAAATTAATCTATGAAATTTTCATTCTGTGACTTTTAAACTCAAGGAAAACATTTTAAGCCCTAGCTACACTGCTTGCTGTTAAGTAGTTGTGGGCTTTCATTAAGTCACACTTGGCAGGATACAGAGGGTAAGACCAGACGTGAGTGGACTGAGGTGCAGTCAGGGGCTGTTCCTGGGAAGAGACACAGCCCAGACGTAGGTATCGCTCCCCTTCACCCTCTACCACAGACTACAGGGTGTGTGGAGCGCTCTACCCAATACTCCCTCAGTGCTATGACGCTGTCAGCGGGAAGAGGGGACAGACAATGAGAGAAAGTTAGGAATATTACCAAGCAGGTGCTGCAGAATATGCTGAGGTCCAGACTGCCAGTCTCTGCAAGTTCAACTATGGTCTGTGGATTTAAAAACAAAAAACATTTTTTTTTACTCAAAACTGAATAACGCTCAGCAGTTCTTTTGTTATTACTAGGAATCAAAAAACATGCCATTCTACTCAAACTTTTTAAGTTCAAGTGAGACTTGCTGAGTGACTCGCCTTTGCTACACCATCACTGTGTAGGAGCTGAAAATATCAGCACAGAAATCTCTATGTGGACAAAAATGATTCATTAAAACTTATTTCCTTAAAAAAAAAAAAAAAAAAAAAAAAAAAAAAAAAAGATTTGTTTCCTTTTAAAAAAGAGCTTTCTGGTTTTTTTTTTGTTTTGTTTTGTTTTTTTTTTTTTTTTTTTTTTTTTTTTTTTTTTTTTTGAGACATGGTCCTTCCATAGCACCGATAGGTATACTTCCTGGTTCTCCTGCTATTGTCTCCCAGGGGCCAAGATTACATGTGGTATTTCAGCTAAAACAACTCTTTAAAAAAAAATCTGAAATACCTAATCCAGTTCCCTACTGACAGAAAACTTCACATACATTTAGCCTCAAACCCCTGTGTTTGAAGAAAACGATGCCCTACACCAGTCATATCTAGTATTTTGGCTATTGGAGTGGGGTATCTGAGCGACCAGTTGACTGGGTTTCTAGTTTAGTGGGTCACTGAACCATGTCCTTGGGGTGGCTGTTAAAGAGATGTTTCCGATATAACATTCACCTCTGAGAACACCAGAGCACCTTTGGTAAAGGAAAGGGATGTTACATCACATGATATAAAGCGTGGCATCACCAGCTGACACCATGTAAAATATAGATGTGCACACAATTCTGCTTCAACTGTCCCCAATTCTACAGTTTCTGCCCCTTTATCTGAGTCTCTGCTGTAAATATTAATAAACTGGCAGTTAAGTGGGTACATCACCACCTTCTTCTTTTGTTCTTCTGTAGCTTTAATAATCCCTGGATCTGATTTCCAAGACTTTCCAAAATTGTAGAAAAGAGCAACACTGTTGGCAAGGAAGGGGAGGTGGATGAATAAGAAGTTGAGATGTGTCCAAGTTAAGGATCTAAGGCAGCAATGGTAACTAAGCTCTCATATAGAACTTTATAGACCATATGCTCTTACCACACAAGAATTACCTATTGGCCAAAAAGGTACATTTTCTAAACTCGATTATACTTTCCCATTATACTCATACCTAAGTACAAAAGGAAAAACTACAACTTTCTATTAATCCACAAAACCTTACATGACACTTTAAAAGTTGGCATCATTAAAACCTCCGTAGATTAGGTGATCAATATCACTTTTAACAAAAGTAATTTTCACATTCAAAGTTAGACACATACTTTTCTTCTTGCATCAAAAATTTTACATATTATATAAATATGTACAGACACCAAACTCTTCAGATATCTGCTATATTAGCTCTAACTGTTCACTTGACATAAGCTAGACTCACTGGGGAGGTGTCTCAATGGGGGATATGGTTACATCTAGCTCAGTGTGAGAAGCACTATCCAATAGCAGGGGTGCTGAACAACGTAAAGGTGAAACTACAAAGCTGAACACAAGCAAGTGAGCAGGTAAACATGTTAGCTTTAGAAAACATTTTAAACTTTCCTAAAATAGCAAGGTTTACAACCACTGTACGGGGCATTTATAAATATAAAGGAACGAGACACTATAAAAAACACTGCTAAAGACAGCCTGGCATACAGAATATCTGGTTTACTCAATAGCATTTTTAAGATGTGATGTAGAGATGATTAACATACAAGAACGCTGAAAGATGACGTAAACACAGCATGCTTATCTCTTCCATGAAGGTCGGTTATAGAAAATACAACTTGAATGAGATAACTATACATGTGTTTGATTAATCTGAACACTTAATAACCACATTCAACATAAGAGAAGCAGAAAGGGAAATCATTATCTGTCTCTGTTAAGCAATCCCAGCATACAGCCCTTCGGTGACACTCTGACCTCTGCACCAGCACTAAGAAAAAAACACCGCCAATTCGTCTCACAGAGGATTATTTTATATTTTACTCTTTTAACTATGAGCTTCAAAACACACACACACACACACACACACACACACACACACACACACACACACACACGTGCATGCATGCACACACACGTACACACGCACGTGCACACCCACACACTGGTAGATAGAAACAGCCAGATCAGATGGTGAAGTGGTATTATCCAGACACCAAAGCCTATAGGAAAACACAAAAATTACTCTGAAGACTATCAGAGAAAACATCAAAGTCTGAGTAAATTCACTTCAGTTAATCATAGAAAAGATGAAAGATGAACAGCAATGGCAAAACAATTACACTAGCTTATTCTCAAGAAAAATCAAAGGAGCAAAGTTTACAGCAGCCACAAAACAAAGAATCCTATCTTGAAGACAACCAAACCTGAAGACAGAAGCAAACGAACTGTTCCAGAACTGATTTAAACAGGAGGACCAGTGAGACACTCTGTGGGTAAAGGTAAAAACACTGTTCGTGCTGTGAAAACATGAGCCCGAATCCAACCCACATAATCTGCATGGAAGAAGAAAAGCAACTCCCAGTGTGACCGGACCGTGACCACGGCAGGAACACACATACCCACAGCATACACAACTGTAATACTCAAAAGTGAAATGTAAATCTTACCAAATAAGAATGTAAGGCTAAAGTAATAAGACAGACAAATAGGTGCTCCCAGAAATAAGAAAACAAACTGAGACCAAGAAACCATAACAATAAACCAAGAAAAACTAGAGCATAAAAGGCTAATACCCAAGGCCATGCTTGAACTCTTAACCCTCCCTCAGCCTCCCCAGCGGTGCTGACAGCTGTGTGCAATCACTTCCAGAAAACTTTCAGCTTTAATGCCCTCCTTCTTGAATATGGTGGTTTTATTTGTTCTTTTTACCTTTTGAATGCACTTCTGAGCTTCACTAGAGCCAGAGAGCTCACTCACAGCCAATCACTGAGTCCACTCCCAAAAGCTGATAGTTACAGCTTCGTGAGTACAAGACTCATTTCTAAAGGTCAACTTTACAAAGCTTAAAAGAAAACAATTTTTTTAAAAAAAGGAAAATAAAAATAAAATAAAATACTGATTTTAAAAATAAGTATTAGAGCTTTTGGCTTTCAGTCATTACACACTGATGCTAAGGTTCAATGGATTCAAAAGAAACCCACACCAAAGTACATAGCAATGCCTGTAGACTGGCAATGAGGACTGACTACATACACACAGGAACACGCTGGAAAACCTAACGATTCTCCCCAGTTGCATTTCCATAATGACAAAATGACCCGAAGAAGCAGAACACTGGTCTTATGTACAGAATGTGCTCAAAGAGCAGAGTATTACTTTTTAACTTGTTGCTATTACAAAAAGTAAAGGAACCAAAGAACAAATAAAGAAGTTAAAAAAGAACACAGCAGTATAGGCCTTCAGCCAAAGGCTGAAGGGTTTGGAAGCTGAGGCAGAGCCCCCGTGACGACAGAATTCCAAGACAGGCTAGACTACAAGATAAAACCCTGTCAAAACCAAATGAGCCAGATGATGTGGTAAACAGGTTTGTGTGTAATGAGTTCCAGTTTTTAAAGATTTATTCCTTTCATGTCCGTGAATACACTGTGGCTGTCTTCAGACACACTGGAAGAGGGCATCAGATCCCATTACAGACGGTTGTGTGGTTGCTGGGAATTGAACTCAGGACCTCTGGAAGAGCAGTCAGTGCTCTTAACCACTGAGCCATCTCTCCAGCCCAGTAGTTATAAACTATGCTATTTTTAAAAAGTATTTTGTGCGGAATGTACTGGCACAATCTTTCAGTCCAGCATCTGGCAGGCAGAGGCAGGTGAATCTATGAATTTGAGGCCAGCCTGGTCCACACTGTGAGTTCCAGGACAGGTTATTTAAAGAGAATCTGTTTCAAAAATTCAAAAAAGAAAAATTAGATTTCATGTTGATAATGTGGTAATGTATGAAACGGATGCTTGATACATTAATTGCTTTTTTTTTAATGAAGCAAAAGATATTCAGTAAAGACTTTAAAAAACCAAAACCAAAACAAAATGGAAGCTTAACAAAGTCCCTAACCCTTGGGAAGCTGAAGCAGGAGGATTATTGTGAATATATAACAAGATCCCATTGCAAATGAGAGAGTGGAGGCGGGGATGGAGATGAAGGTCTTTAGGAGAGTTGTATACTGTAAACATGTAAAACATGACCATCATTTTCTGACAATGTCAGAAATACTTCGACAGCTTTCAATCGACCTTTTCCAAAGACCAGCTATATTATATAGCCTGGGGCTCCTAAGGCCTACATTTTCCCATCAACAAAATGAAATAACATTAGCTTACAAGATATAGGTGAATTTTTTAAATTGAGTTAATATTGGCTGAATTAGTTTGTGATTGTTACAGTTTTAAAACACTAAGTATAGAACACAAACATTATCTATATTAGCTCCCACGTTCCCAGGAGCACAAGCTCACTTATAATGTCACATCGCCGGATGCTTGAGTCAGACTGCACTAAACACATTTCCACAACAAAGGATATCATTCCAAAACCAGAAGAACCATGTCACATACATCCAGAATTTGGTTGCCAAATATATCCCAAGGGGCAATGCGCTGTGCATTGAATGATCAAAAAAAGACCTGTAAAACACAGATTTTATAAAATGTAAGTGGCATATTTCATTATAAAATGAATATTGAGATTAGAATCACAAAAGTCAAAGATATTTAAATACCTTGATTGTTTCACAGTACATCAGGATTCTTTTAGCCTACCAAGAACATAACCATATTCCACATCCTTTGCATCTTTAGAACTTCAGTGTATTCCAACTTGTTGGAATCAGTCACGCACTTTAATATACTGCACCTTCGTCATCCAGCACATTCTTCAAGAACATTATTACAGTTCTGGCAAGTGAGAACAAGGCCGTGCACATCTCTCCTAGCCTTCCCAGTTGGGTTTAGGCCCGGGCACATATCCTCAAGTAAAACAAACTAGCTGACTCAGTGCACCGAAGGCTTGTGTTTGTCATAGTTAACGTTAGGAAGAAATACCAATGAATCTCACTGATGAAAACAGGACCCTTTATCCATGTAGACCAAGTAGCCTTGGTGATTTCCTTTTTAGTATTTAATAACCTGTCAGAGTTCCTGGAAATACTAGAGATTAATTACCAGCAGTCACCCCTTCTGAGAACTAACACTAGCCTATGACTAGTTATTCTTGTGTGAACTATTCCCAAAGTCTTTCTAAATTTCCAGTGAAAATAAGATGATTAAAGAAGGAAAGTTAATAGGAAGATTTGGGTCATAGATACCGTCCTAGGATGGCTGAACCAGGCAACATTTAGGGCAAGAAGACTCAACAAGAAAGGAAGTGGTCGGTGTTTGCAGAAATGGAGAGGACTGCTTTGTGGCTGTGCAGAGCACAGTCCGCTCTGCTGATAAGCCAGAACTCTTACTTGTCCAATGCCAACAACCAAAAGCAATACCACAGAAGGGTAACAAACCCAAATTCACTGCTAAAGAAATATTTTAACTTTCTAAGAATATATTTTAGCTTTAAAAATCACATGCTTGATTTCTGTCATTAAGAAACCTTTTGAATAATTTTAATAATGCTTAAAAATAATTTCATAGTCATTATTCTAAACATATAAAATATTAATTCGACATAGCAGGGTACAACTTGGTTCTTTCATAAAATTAAAGTTAAAAAGAACACACTTACTTGGAAAGAAATTGTACTGTAGCCCAAACACCACCATACATTAATCCTTTAATGAGCCAAGAATCAATGTTTAGGTCTGCGATAAACCCAACCAGCCAAATCACTAGGAATGGAGTTCCTAGCATTACTTTCTGCCGAAATTCCTGGTTAAAAAAACAAAAAACAGAAAACCTAAATGTTACAAATTTTTTGCATGTTTCAATGATCTCAACCTTAGCTACTACCTTTGTGAAAGTACATAGCCAAAAGAAAAATGTACTCAATCTGCCTACAGTGTTCAGGTACTATACAAAATCAACATTTAAAAGGAGTTTAAGACAGTGAAAAATGAGAAGCTGAAATGATGGAGTGGAGTTCCACAAAGCCAGCCATAAAAACAACAAACAGTAGAACAGGTTACCATGAAATGGGATATTCACAGCTCGACATCCCATTTTAATAGAGCTGCAAATAGAGACAACCACAATGACTTTACCACACAGTAGACAGCTAAAGATGCTTAACCTGGAGAAGACATGTCTACTGAAACTGTAAAATAAAATAAAGAATAAAATCAAGGCCAGTAAGATGATTCAATGGGTAAAAGAATGGGACACAAAGCTGACCACTTGAGTCTGATCCCTGAAATCCACAGCAAAAGGAAAGAACTGACTCCCCAAAACTTGTCCTCTAACCTCTACATGTGTACCATATCTGTAAAGATGTATGCGAACACATGTATGCGCAACACACACACAATAGAGAATAGACCCTGAGCACCTATCAAATCAGCGCTCGGAACTCTAGAGACGCTTCTGTACAGTTAGTAAACTGAGCTGGTTGTTGTTAGAAGTCCACACTTGTAACATACAAACCCACACACCTCTGAAATACTGATCACAACTGTATCTTCACAGCAGCAATAAGCAGTCAGTACCCATGATCTTGTTCACAGACTAGCTCTTCACAAACCTCAATATCTTCCCCAAATCATCTAAAGTGACAAAACTACATAAAGGTACTGTGGTTTTCTTATAGTTTCCTTTTTCTTTTTTTGTTTTGTTTAGGCAATCCCATGGAATAGCCCAGGCTGGCCTCAACCTTACAGAGAAATTTGTCTGCCTCTACCTCCTACAAACTGGGAGTAAATGCATGTGCCACCACACATGGATCCATCACAGTCTGTTTAACCACTTACCTATTAAGGAACATCAAACTGTTTACAGTTTGGAATTACAAATAGTGAGGCAGTAAGTATAAATAACAGATTTCTATGAGCTTAAGTTATCGGGCCTCTGAGATAGATGCAGTTCTGCACAGGTTGTTTTCTGTAGCACTGCAGTGTAGGATTTTACAATCCCACCAGCAAACATTTGAGCAATGCAGTCTGCGCACCGTCAGACCTGTCCTTAGACTTCCCCTTTCTCTGCGTGCACTAGAGACAGCATCTTGCCACGTAGCCCACGAAGTCGCGATGCTCCTGCTTTAGCCTCCCAAGTCCTGACTGCAGGCACACACCACCAAATTCACGAAGCTCACTTTAAAATTAGACATTTTGACAAATTTTCATTGTTGGGTTTTATTAAGAGTTCTTTCTACAGTCTGTATGATTGCCTTTTGTTTTATGTATGACATATTAGTATTTTCTTCCAGTTTGCAACTTGTTGACAATTTTTATTAAGTTCTTATAAGCAATCCCAATAAACTCCCTGGGGACCAAACTAACTTGGAAACTTCCCTTTGGCCTCCTGGGTTATCTGGGTTGAATCCAAAAGTGTTTACATTTCCCCATAAAAACGTCATGTAGCATGTTCAAAATGAGTACTACCTTCATAGATCTAAATTTCTTAAAGACTACTAAAGATTTTCCTCCAACTCACTGAACCCTACCTAACCCTACCCTCCATCTTCAGGGCCTGGGAAAATGGCTCAGTTGCTAAAGTGCCTGCTAGACAAGCATGAGGACCTGAGTTCAACCATTAAAAAAGCCAAGTGTGGTCCGAGAAGCCTGTGATCCCGGCACTGGGCAGTGAGAACAAGAGAATCGTGGGGCTGGCTGATCATCCACCACCCACTCGAGCCGAATCAGTGAGCTCTGAGTTAAATGCGAGGCATTGTCTCGAAAGAAGAATGATGATGATGATGTAACTGAAGAAGGCATCTGCTATCAATCTGGGGTCTCCATGATGCACATGCCAGAGCATACCTCTTCATGCATGTATATGCATGTGCACAAACATACTGACAATTTTGTAACTTTCTTTCTTTTTTAAACTTCATATTACAGATACTGTTTTTTATTATTATCATTTTTATTGGATATTCTCTGTATTTACATTTCAAATGTTGAACTGGAGAGATGGCTCAGTGGGTAAGAGCCCTGACTGTTCTACCAGAGTTCCTGAGTTCAATTCCCAGCAACCAAATGGTGACTTAAATTTTAAATGTTAACCCCTACCTCCTCTCCCCTTCCCCCTTCCCACGCTTCCATGATGGTGTTCCCACTCCCAACCACCCACTCCCACCTCAGTGACTTGGTGTTCCCCTACATGGCCATGCCACCCTGAACACTCCCAATCTCGTCTGACCTTGGAAGCTAAGCAGGGTCGGGCCTGGTTAGCACTTGGATGGGAGACCGCCTGGGATTTTCTAACTTTCAATATCTCAGTAGTTTTAAGACTGTTTCCAAGTTCCCTCTGAATCTGTCTACTTCCACTACACTACTGTATCCTCCCTGGAGGTGACTTTTTAAAGGACAGTGCTAGTGAAGGCTCGGTGCCAGCATTATCTTGTTTTTCTCCCCACTTCACACAGCACACACTTCAATGGTGGGGAAAGAGATCCTGTGACTGTGGTGCTTCACATGGCCAAGTTCAATTACCGTGTCTTCCCTCCTGGCCTTTTCCGAAAGATAGGTAACTATCTGCCTTTTAACCAGCACTGGGAAGGCTGTGAGTTCAAATGCCTGACATACATAAACAGTTCCAGACTACAAAGAAACAAACCCTAACGTGTTTAAAGCTGAAGTCACTGTAATACACACTGTACTGCACGGTGAAGCTCTTCTTTGCACACGTGTATGTGTACAGTATGCAGCTGCACATGTGTGCACAATCAGCTTCCTCCTCTGTCACCGTTTACCTTACATACTGAGCAGGGCTCTGCTGCACTGACCAGCTAGCCCGCTCCATGGTTCCCTCTCTCTGGTGCACTGGGATCGTGGGGTTGTAGACCATGACCCACCCACCAGCCTGCACCCTCATTCTTGCTGTGCCTCTGCAGCCCCTAAAGCTCCGTCTCTCTCAGTTTTAGGATTTAATCTTTAATTGTTCGGATGTGTTGAGGAAGAAGCAAGTAACTGTGGTGTCTGGAGGCCAGAGGGACAGGAATGCCGGGGTGCTGTGAGTTGCTCTGAATGGCTGCTATGAATACAACTCTGGCACTCTGCAACAACTCCGTGTGTTTTTAACCACTGAGCCATCTCTCCAGCCCCTAAAACTCTTTTTACATAGAAACAATACCCAAATATATAACCTCAAATATGTTAATAAGAAAATGTATATATTAATATGTTAGGAAACAATTTTCATCTGACCCTATAGAAAAAAGTTTGAAATATTTACATTCAGCAAAGTCAAATTATGGAACATTCTAGAATAAGTCAAATGTCCTTTCTATAGTCTAATAGTCACTTTTCAATGTGTGGAGCAGGCTGTTCTACCTTGTGGCCAACACAGTGAAATCAAAGTAAGTAAGTTTCTATACCACAGCTATGAACTGACTGAAAGCATTAACATCACATGCAAAAACAATTCATCGCCTTATCTGTGAAGTGCCAGAACTCCTGTGCAAGTGAACAAACTTCAGATACAGCTATTCTAACATCAGTGACGGACCAGGGACTCTCCACTCAGTAAGGAAGCCTGGATCCTTACAGTAATGAGCTGCTGCTTTCAACTATATCACCTTCATTTATTTCTATCACACTCGTAATGGATTAATATTAACTTCTATGATTTTAGTATTGCCATTAGTAAAGCTTAAGTACTCAATCTATAAAAAAATTAAGAACAAGTTAACATCACTCAAGTTGTGATTACTCTAAAGCTAAAATACATACTGTTACTGTTTATTTAAGCATATATATTTTTAATGACAGTTAAATAATATTTTCCTTTCTAGTGAAATGTTTTCTAAGGAATATACACTCTACATTTGGGTAATGTTTTCAGTTTTAAAATCCTATTATAAGTAGACAGTTAAGCTAACAGCCATCAATTTTTAAAACTGAAGGTTCATGAGAGAAAACAGAATTTCTATGAAACAGCCAAAAATAAAAGCTGTCTCTCTAAAAGTTATAATACCACACACACACACACACACACACACACACACACACACACACACACACACACACACAAAACCCACTCAATTAATTAGAGCTATAATATTCTGTTTAGAAAAATTCACATTAAGACTAAGATGGTTGACAATTCATTATTATTACATCAACAAATGCACATGCACACAGAATGCGTTTATTACTTAAGACCAGTTAGGTGGGATTTATGTTACTCATCAGTGGAGATTTAAACCCACATATATGTACCCATCTTCCTTAAGTACCAAGAAACTGTGTTAAATGTGAGATGCTCTCATCTCGCTTTGGATGAAATAATACTTTAAACACTACAATAGAAAAGGGAAAACTTAAGGCACATGAGCATTTATGCAAAGTAAAATTACGGAGTTACCTTGTCAGCCTTCAGTTTTCTAAGGAAGGAGGGGTTGTCGTATCCCTTCGCCTGCCTCGCCTCCTGCAAATGGTTGATCATCCACACGTTTTTCCTTTGCTTTGCCAAATCAAGTGCTGATTCACCCTGATAATGTAAATACAAGAAATTCACATTAAAAACAAAACTAATATTTTCACTAATAGCTTTTAAAGAAATTCCATAAAATATATTGACTACATAAATTCATCAACAATGGTTTCTGACATTGGATAAAATCAATTTAAAAATCCTAAATTATTACATACCTGGTATCATTTCTCATTCAAAACACAAAAGAAAATACATTTTTTCTTATCTTATACTCTAGATTCTATTTTTGTTTGCATTTTTGACAAATTAGAGAGCAAATCAAAAAGTAGGTATTTTAGTCCCTGCTGGATCAGAGGCTATGGATGAATTTAGAGTTAGAGCATACTCCTACCACTGAGTGTGATAAGACATCCTAACACTGTGCCAAGCTGTCAGCATCTGTCTACTCCAGGGATGGCGAGGGTCTTAACAAGAGCCTGGGGAAGAAGAAAGGTCAGTCCCTACTTCTGCCACTGTGCTGGCATCGACTACCATAAACTCATCCACCCACACAGAAACTCCCAAAGTGAACAAGAGAGTGACTAAGAGAAAAGAATCCCATTCAGGTTAGAAGTTAGGAGGTCCTTTAACCCTAAAACAAGAATGCCAGGAATACAGTAACACGTCAAGAAACAAGAAATACAAAACTCACTCCTAGACGTTCCTTTTTGTGCTTTTACTAATTTAGATCTTCTATTACTTTTGTAAATTAGACACCTACATTTCCAATCTACTTAATGTCCTCTATTTAACTGACTCTTAAAATAAAAAAGATAAAGCTGACAAAAATGTGAAGAATGATACTCAAATTATTTTTTTAAAAAATAACCACTGAAATTTTACTTTAAAATGTTGGATTAAAAAATAAACAGAATCCCATTTGGGGGAGAGATAATAATTTACCAAGCATGGAGTATACTTTAAAAAACACAAAAATGAAACATAACACTACTATATAGCAACAAAGAATTATAAACAAACAGACAACAATAATAAAAATTTTCAAAAGCCCAAGCACATTGTTAATAGAAAAACCAATGGTATTTAATAAGGAATGTGCTAATCTAGGTGACCCTTCAACAAATAGGGATATTTTATTTTAGAAATTCCTTGCTTATCCCAGAATTCCATCACCTAAGTTTTCAGAATCAGCTAATTAATCCAAACTATAAATATTACCTGAATAATAGCCATCCCTTGGTAACAACTCCCAGAATATCCTGCAGTTGCCTCGGTCCAGCTGAGCACCCCTTCCACTAGAGGGCCATGTGACACCTAAGGATTGCCTAGACAGAAAGATTGAGGGAGCTTTAAAAAAAACCTTCCAACTTCTCTAGTCACCTGACTGTTCGTATAGTTCTTTTATTCCGATGGTAAGATAAGCAAACAATTCCAGAGTTATACTAAAAGCCGGGTTTGGAATCCAGTCTGTATGCTCACTCCATGTCACAGCCAAACAGTAAATATTACTAACGACAGCAACATCAGCCAGAATCCACATGGAGTATTTATAGACTATGTCACAGGTAAGAAATGCAATTCCTCAGGGGGTTTGGTCAAATAGACATGGCTAAGGTGGAAGACCACTTGAAGCTGTGTCTCCGTGGGACTGAATCTCACTGTTAAACCAAGTTAGAGACCATCGAGGTCGGGTGTTCGAGAGCTGATCAACAACTTTGTCTCCAGCGATTCTCACCTCCTTCCGAGAAACTACAGGATCCTTCTGTCTACTGACACACCCCTTGACAGTTTTAGAAAGAAAATTTTGGAAATGCTTGGGTAACACATTAATTGTTTTTCCCAAATTAAATTTCTAACTTTATCTGTATGACTGTAACTACAGGATAAGATCCTTAAAAATTAACAAAACCACCACAGTAAAAAAAATTATGACATAAGCCATAAATTTGTTTTTTTATTCCTAGTACAGAATTACTTTTTACCCAATGGTTGCTACTGAACCTTAACCCTAGGACTGTAAAATTCTTCTGACACTTATCTTATGAAAGACAAGGATCTTCTTCCCCAAATTAAACAAGTCCATGTCATCCTAGATCCATCGGTGACCTACTCTAGGTATTTAGCTACTTCTTACCCTTCCAAATATAAACTTTAAGTACTTTATCTATTTATTAAAAGTCTTCAAAGTAAGTTGTTTTGTTTTGATTAAGAAATTTTATTTTATATATTAAAGAAATCTAATTTATTTTTCAAACAAGCAATTTGCAGCAAAAGCAATTTCTAGTTAACATAAATTAACCATAATTTTAAAATAATTATTTTAGGATGGGACCAAATAGCTAAATAATTGCAGCAGAGAATGTCTTTTATCTTGTCTGAAGAATAACTTTTTATAGCTTTTAAAATTAAATCTAGGTTTGTAGCTACATCCTACCCTTATAATTTATTTTTACTTAAAATTTTTTAAAAATATATTTATTTTATTCAATGTGTGTTTTGCCTGCATGTATGCGTGTGCACCACAAGCATGTGTGGTGCCTGTCAGTCAGAAGATGTTAGATCCGTTAAAACTGGAGTTACAGATGGTTGTGAACCACCATGTAGATGCTGGGAAATGAACCCAGGTCCTCTGCAAGAGCAACAAATGCTCCTAATGGCTAAGACATCATCTCTCCTGCCCCTACAATTCATTTTTAATAAAATGATCTTTCCTGGTACTTAAAATAAAAAATGAAATAATAAATGTCAAAATTATGAACAAAAAATCATGTTGGAGATTTTAAAATAAAATTTCCTTTTCAAAATCTGCAGTAACCTAATTAGCTTTGCATGATACAGAGAAAAGACATCACCTTCATGCTAAACATTATCAAACAGAATGAATTCCTATCATCTTTTACTTCAGCACTCACAATCAACACGTGTGGGAAAACAAGTTAACTGAACCTGCGTTATCAGTGATAACATTCTTTGCTTCTCAAATCTAACCTACCTGACAATATTTTAGATATTACCGCCAAATTCTCTCGGCTAGCTCCATCTCTACTCCTTGTCTAAACTCCCATGGTCCTTCAAAAGCAACACAAACAGCAGCCTGATTGACTTTCCAGCCTTTCTACTGCCCTGTCTTAATGACTCCATCACTTCTTCAGCCAAAACAGCACCTACCTGAGAAAGCACACCCTGTGACAGTCTTTACCAACCTGTGGGTCCTAGGACTTCATGAACAACTAAGTTTATCAGAGTCTCACTCATCTGGTGCCTGTCTCTCAAGTCACTTCCAGCTTGTTGTTCTTCTAAGCCAGCCTCAAATCTGCACCTAAACTCAGCCTTACCCTCCCGGGCCCTGCAAAGTATAGATTTCTCTATAGAAAAACCCTGTTTAGCATTTATCTCCACACAACTGATTTCTTCTCCTCACAACCTCCGAGGAATGTGTCTCCTCGGGAGTCCTCAGATCACCATCAGCTCAGGCCTGACACTTGGTTGATTCCCATTATTCATTTCGTCATTATTTTATTTCTTAAGAGAATGTATGTTCTGAGACCAACACAGACCTTAATGTATCTTGCACATTCAGACAACCTACCAATGAGCCAATATTTACTGAATGAATGAAGAGATGGTTTCTGTTGAAAGTGGTGACAACACTTCAAGTATACAGAGAATCCTAAATCCCAATAGAAGCAGTATTTCATTCTTACTTTCTACATTTAATTATATGAAAAGAACATTTAGGAACAAAAATCTTTCTTAGCAAAGTAGACTGAGATATTTTCCCCTCAAAACTGTGGATAGTGCATAAGCAAATGAGCTTTAGACTTAATTTCCTTTAGTTATAATGTTACTCCAAGAAGAACATTATATCCTCAATCACAGTTTTAGACTAGAGGATATTTCTACTCAGTGGCAGAACGTTTGCCTAGCACGCATGAAGTTCTGGATTCAGTCTCTAATGTTTTCTTTTTAACTAACAGTCAACTTTCAATCTGTGCCGGATAAAATAAGGTTATCAATGAAAAGCTTGTGAGTAGTTTTAAAAGGGCATGAATTTAAATAAAATGTCTACAGGCACATTACTAAGCTCCATATTTGGTACTGTAGACTCAGGGTGTTCTGATCTTGGTACCACACCACTAATCTGCCAGCCAGAACCCAGAACAGATGCCAAGGGGAACTAATGTGAATACTTTCATGCACCCCCACTCTCACCATTACCTTACTGATGAAATTCATTTTGGACTTGTATATCTTATCAACATTAAAGGCATATGCAATGGTTAAAGAAGACCACAAATTTTGATTATTTGAAAAGATGTTAAAATTCTCAAACACACTGCAAATACTTAAAGATCATGACTGAAGAAAACTGTCCTAAGGTTTTATATGAATACAGCACTGGTTTCAAACTACAGAACTGTGTGATCTTGCTTTCATAATGGTACATTGTAGTTCAAATAAATTAATAATAGCAGTCAAGAAAAAGTAAATTGAGACTAATTCCTTGCTGTACTGAAATTGGTTCTATTTTTCTTTCAGTGATATAAGAAATACCTTGAAATGTATTTCTAGTACATGACCCTTAAGACTGGGACTCTGAAAGTCAAAGAGTAAGTAGAAAGGAATGCAGATGTTAAAACTGAGGACATTCTTTACTTTTTCCTATAGGAACACTGGTCAGTTTAGTTAAGCATCATCATGTTTTGTCCTGAGTGGCATAGTTTACAATGCCAGTGTTAAGAATTTTCAGAGCATTCCCTTTAAGTTTTCTGCAAAGGCAAACTCTCCTCTACCATTTCTGAGGCAGCATGGCATCCCGGCTGTCACAGATGCCAGCATTGGGAAAACCAGAGGTGGTCCGATCCTCATTCTTTTAGTCTAGAGCTAGTCACATGCCAGTCACTACAGTACGCCAACTTCCCTTTCTCCGAGGGTTTTAGTGGACCTTTCTGATCATCCTGGGTAGAAACAGACTTAAAAGTTTAAAAATTAGAAAGAAAACACATGATTTTCTAAGTTTTATAGTTTATAATATTTAAACTAACTCAAAATTTGTAATTAGGCTAGTTTCTAAAAATTCACTAAGCTGTGGAATTAAAGTTAAAAACAAAACACAGTCAAACCCATTTTTAAGAATATAACCTTCTCTTCTCAAAGTAACCAAGTAAAGGAAAAATTTGTCATTAGAACTTAAAGAGATACCTTGATCCAGCAAGAGATACCTACATTTTGATTGGCTACTTCAGATTAGTACATAGCTTAAACTCCCTTCAAATTTCATTAGCATATATCCTTTAGGCATTTAGAAAACATGGCTCAGAAAATACTACAAATTACAGTTAATCCTTAGAAACGTTTGTCCAAAGACGTGATGTGTTCCCTGATAGTATCTGCAGTCACTCAGATTACTGCTAAAGGGTCCTAAGCCTTTAAAAACACAAAAGATTACTCAAAAACCAGAACCACGGTGGGGGGCACTTATTTGATGCTGTGTTTGTGTGAGTGCACCAGTGCCACAGGACCCATGTGGCGGTCAGAGGACAACTTGAAAGAGTCAGTTCTGTCCTTCCACCACATCCTGGGGTGGAACTCAGATTATCAGGCTTGGCAGCCAGCGCCTTTTGTCCACTGAGTCACCTTGCCAGTCCCCCAGCAGAATCTTGTGTTTGTAAATGTTTTATGATGTGTACAAATTCTTAAAACTCAAAGTGTAAATATTAAATTGTACTTGGCACTTATAAGTATTTTGTATACTTATCCTGGGTTAATTTACTATTATTCTATAAACATCATAAAGTGTGTTATCAAATTTAAAAGTCTTATTCTTTAAAGATAAGCGACTAAAATGACCAAGTCAAAGCATGACACCAATTTCCTATGAATGTGTTTTCACTATTGCTGCTATCATTCCTGTGTGAAAGTAGGATGCACTTGTGCACACTGTACCATGGCACGCATGTGCTCAGAGGACACATCTTCACATGGATGGGCTAGGGGACTTGCTCAAAGACTGCCGACCTTTACAAACAGTGATTTTTCCCAGCTGTGCTATTTTACTGACCAGATAGTGTATCTGTAACTATAAATTTACACAAAATGGTATTAGAAACCAGACAGCTACTGTCCTTCATTTGTGTAACTTAGAAGCATGTAATTTCTAAAATCCAGTACAAATTCACTAATAAAAAGGCCACCCACAAACTAAAAACTAACTTAATATCATAAGATGATATTAAATTACCTAATTTTAAAAACAAATTATTCTGAAGGAGCAAAGGATTAAAGTAAATAGTTTCTTCCAATTACCAGAGTCTTAAAAGAAGGCCATGTTTTCCAGAAGGACTGGTGTCAGTGCCTTCCTTCTCGATGCACAGCGGACATATTTACCTTGACATTCTGGGCGTCCACGTTCCCTCCAGCTTCCAGAAGAAGACTAATGACTGTGGTGTTCCCTGCTAGGACTGCCCAGTGCAGAGCAGTGTTTTTGTGATACTTGTCACCAAGGTTAACTGAAACATTGAATGTTAAAAGCAATCTAGTTGGATCCACACTGAAAAGGAAAAAAACAAACAAACAACAACAACAACCCTAATTTCAATTATCGAAATCATTACAGAGACTACACTGACTGTGGCTGCATCTCATCTTCTCGGAACACATCTATTCTAGTCTCGACACTTTACAGTCAGTAATTAAGAACATCCCAACGTGGACGTCATGTATGCACAACCCTGGATAAGCTAAAATGGTGCTGAGAGACAGAACACTTGGACCTAACTTTCCTATTTTTAATCTGAGAATTTGTAATATTAACACCTATGTATTTAAAGAATAAAAAAAATACTGTACTTCAATTAAGAGTACTCCAAAATAATTTAAGACAACTTACTTACAAATGAATTTATAAAACTTACAACAGAATCACAAAAAAAGATAATTACTTAAAAAAAAAAAACAAAAAACAAAACAGAAAGTAACCTCTTCCACTGTCAGAACTAAGGAGATTATGGAGCCAAGGTCCAGACAGCCAAGCAGGCGGAGAGCAACTTGTGCTCTGCGAGTGAATCACTGCTGCACAAGCATCCACAGCACTGGGCAGAGCATCTGCTGCTTTCTAGTCCCTCCTTCCCATACTGTATGGTGCTGAATGGCCTGAGTAGTCCATAACAATTACATACCTATGTGTTCTATAAGCTGCCCACATTAAAGGTGTCATTCCGTTCTGATCCATCATATCTACATCCTGATAATAAACCAGACAGCACAATTTTAAGATCCTAGCCAAAATTAGTTGGAAACATCTAATTTATATATTATACAATCTAATACATTACTATTCGGTTGGAAATGCTTTATGCAAGTTTGTCTCAAAACTTTTGATGGAAGCTAAGTACTGCCATTAGCTAGCTAAGTGGTTTATAAACTATGCCTTACCCTCCCCTTATCACTGTTTACATTTAACAACCTTTGCAATTTTTGAATTCTCAGTAGTCTTCAAACACTATTATGACACAATCTTAATTTAGAACAAAGGGCAACCTTTACTATTCTGTCACAGAATGAAACTTGATGCATGATATTGTTTTGCGATATTCACTTTCCCAAACACAACATATTCTGATTTTATATAATCAGTAAAAAGAAGCAGAAGTGAACCTGTGTAGTATTTTTGTTAATAAAATAAATTTATTAGAAAAGCACAATATACTGAATAGGTTATATAATTAATGGATAAGTATATAATTAATGAATAAGTATATAATTAATGTGATTTTATGCTCACTGAAGTATGCTCAAAAGAAGGAAAAAATCAACTTCAAAACTTAAAAATTCCATGTTTCCTGACAAAAACTGCATTATTTAATGCAGCAGAAAGATAAAACATGTTTTATTTGTAAAATCATTGCCCTTAAAAAGTTACTAAAATAGAAAATTATCAGTAGATAAACTCAGCTTCAGAAGTTCACATCAATTTAGATGGCAAGTTTCAGTATTTGTGCTGCCTAGTTTTAGGGCAACATGACACAAATTAGGATCATAATCGGGAACCTCAATTGAAAAACTGTCCCCAGACTTGCCTGTGGTACATTTTCTTGAGGACTGATTTGAGAGGGCTCAGTTCATTGTAGGTGGTGCTACGTTGGGCTGGTGGCCTTGGGTGCCATAAGGAAGCAGTCTGATCAAGCCATGAGGGGCAAGCCAATAAGCAATGTTCCTCCATGGCCTTTACGTCAGCTCCTGCCTCCAGGTCCCCCTCAGGTTCCTGTCCTGACTCCTCTGACAATACACCGCTGCCTGGATGTGTAAGCAAAGTAAAGGCTTTCCTCTCCAAGATGCTTTTGGTCTTGGTGTTTTATCACAGAAATAGGAGCACTAACTAAAACAGAAATTGTACTAGGTCATGGGGTACTTGTGACAGACCTGACCATGTGTTTTTGGGAGGCCTGTGGTGACACTGTACTTGGTGCTGGAAGAGTTGTTGACTGTTCCGAGCTCAGTGGGTTGTTCTGAGGAAGCTTGGAAAATAAGAATGTTGAAAGAAAGCAAATGATGGAGGCCTGGCCTGTGATGTTTCAGAGAGAAATTCTCAGAGTCCCTTAAAGAACATACAGGACTATCTGAGGGCTCTCTGGGATAGGATAAGACTATCTGCCTTCCTGGAGGTGGTCCCCAGCTTTGGCAAGGTCTGCGATGGGTGAGCTCTATGAAGCAAGGTCCCAAAGAGATTTCATCTGAGGATTGCTTCTTGCAGCCGACATGCCTTCCTGTCATTATTAAGTTAATATAATAACCTCTGGGCATTAGCCTACCCTATTGGTTAGATTTTGGGCAGATCAAGATACTTTCATGAATTAATGCTGTTTAGACGAATTAATGATTTTATAGAACTGATTTGATTCAAATAATCTTAGGAAGAAAATTTTAACAGATTGTTTTAGTTGTTTTGCTAGGAAGATGTAATAAAGTTAGAATCAAGAATAGAACATGCCTACTCCTCAGAATAGTAAAAACACAATGAGCTTTCATAATTACACTAGATATATAGGCCTAGAACAAATTCATGTTCAAGGACTAGCATTCAGATTCCAGAATAAAGTCACAGCTATGTACTGTAAGACAAGGCCATGAGACACTGCTGCTCTGAACTTTCCGTGAGCATAGAGAATAAAACACTGCTTTATCAGCATCCTTCTGTAATTCCCACTGTGTGCCACATTTATCTACGAGATGAGTTTCTAAGAACTTTTGTCTATAAAAAGGCCAAAGAAAGAAACAAAAGTGGTGTGGTGTGCTGTGGTGACTTGGGGAGCTCTGCCCCATCCATCCATCCGTCTGTCCATTCATCCATCCATCCAAATGTATATGTTTGCTTGTTTGTATATATGTATATAGGTAAATGTGTATGCACGAAGCATGCATGTAGTTGGCTGAGACAGACAGTCTGGCCTGGCCAGAGAAAGAATATATTTGCCTGTGTATAAAGTATCTCAATTCTTTTCCTTCCCTTCCTCTCTGGTTCACAAAGCTGGGCAGTGAAGGGCTCCTGGCTGTCTGGCCAGAAAAGGAGTGCTAGCAATGAATCCTTTACCTAATCCCCTGCTGTTACGCACAAGGTGAAGCCATCAGCTTTTGGCCCCAATATAACTAAGAATCAAAGAGAGTAAATATTATTAATACTAAGCAATGTTTACTTTTGCAAGACCAAATCTTGCCCACACCGACGCTCTGACCAGTCACTACCTTCCAGAGAAGACACAGCCCAGGACTTTAAGAAGCTGCAGTTCTGGTCGACTGGAGCTAAAGAGCTGGCTATGGTTAACAAGAGACCAGCACCACCACAGAAGTAAAATACTTGCTTTTCTAGAATGATTTACGTTGGTTAGCTAGTTACCAGCATCACTGAGGATAGTAAACATAGGAGTATTTCCTCAGGGTCAGCACACAGAAGCTATGCTCCAGAGGGGGCTGAGGTACATCTTATGCTGGCAGCTGAACTTGGCAGTGTAAGAGTCATCCAGCTGGTACTGGTTTTGAAGGCATGAAGGGGTCACAGAGAACAACAGAGCCTTGGCACTGTGTGGTGGGACTGGAGTCAGAACCGTGGAACAACCACAAAGGTCAGCAGCAGGCTGAGGTGAAACCAGCCTGAACCTAGAAGACAAACTGCCACGTGTCAGCGATGCTGTGAAAAGCCTCTGGAGAGGTCCACAAGTTTGGGAGGGAATCTTCGTGGCTGACACTGAGCTCTTCACACTGACTGTTCCAGTCTGATTTTAACAATAGATTATAGATATCTTTCCCTTACTTTCTATTACTTATTTCTATCATACTTATATTTGAAAATCCAATTTAACAAAAATTTCCCCTAATTTGTTCAGGCTGTGACTACATCCTGGTTTGTCCTTCTTGGAGTTACAAAGATTTTAGCTTGACTTTTTTTTTTTTTTTTTTTTTGCAGAAGCCTGTAGTTATGAGACCTAATATAGTTTAGATAGACTCTGGTGTGGGCATGTTTCTGTACACTGTGTAAAGATTATTATTTCAAACACTGACTTCTCTATCCCACTATCTGGTTTCAATGTGGACATGGCTTTGTTAGGTTTACTCTTAGAAGTTCCTGTCTCAACATCATTCTTCATTCATTCTCTGCCTTGCCAGAGAAAGTCGAGGGGTGGAGAGAGCCACAGAGTAAAGGAGGGAGTCCTTTACATGAGTTGGCCAAGGAGGCATCAGGAGAAGAGCTAGATCAAGAGAGGATGAAAAACTGTCGGCAGGATGGGAACACTGTCTGGGAGGAAGCCTGACTAGCCTGGAAGTTTTGCACAGAGAAATAACTACACAGTATTTGACTCACTTCTGTTTTAATAAAGCTTAGTCTCGCTGTGTGGTTATTGGAGAATCGGTTGGCTAAGAAATAAACTGCTGTCGTACTAATTTTATAAAATCTATATTAACACAATAATTATTTTACACTCTGGATGTCTTAAAGAAACCCAACTTTTAAAGTGTGAATTTTTTAAAGACTGTGTGACTTTGAAGGTTTAAAGTATTTTTGTATTTATACTGTGATAAGGTTAACATACCATCTCGTTTGTCTTGGGAACAAACGAGGAAGGAAAAGGTTCTAGTGGAATTGTAAGAAGTCTATGTCAAGCTGACAGAAGGTTAATTGTGCTGGTCAGTTTTATGTGAACGTGACACAGATTACAGCCAGTTTAGAAGAGGAAACCTCGACTGAGAAACACGTTCCTCCCAGACTGTGTGGCCTGTGGACAAGCCCGAGGTACATTTTCTTAATGAACGATTGGTGTGGGAGGGCCCAGCTCACTGCGATGGTGCTATACCAGGTCTCATAGTCCTGGGAGCTATAACAAAGTAGGCTGAACAAAACACAGGGAGTGAGCAGTGCTCCCGCCCTGTGCACCAGCTGCTGCCCTGACTTCGGCAACACTGTGACGTGATGTGTAATAAACTGTTTATTTACTCTCCTCTGCAGTTGCTTTTACTCTTGTGTTTTATCACAACAACAGAACCCCTAATTAAGACAATATATAAAATATTTAAAGGAAAAAATAGATTATAGATATCTTTCACTTACTTTCCACTCCTTATTTCTATCACACTTTTAAATTAAAAGCCAATTTAAAAGAGAAGTATCTTAATTTGTGCCTGTATTTGCTCTTATTTTAAGTACATTAAAACTCAGTATAAAAATAACTACTTTTTTTTTACTCTCTTCATCATCAGAAACTACTACTTAAGTATTTTCAGGTATTAAAAATGTAATGCTGCAATCATCAGACATTTAAGCTATAAATAGCACATGATTAAGACACACATTAAGACTTCTTTACCTGTCCTTTTGCTATAAGATAAGCAACAATTGAGGTATGTCCAAACTGAGCAGCCAAGTGGATACAGCTGCATCCTTCCCCATCAATTAATGAGGGATCTGCACCATATTTCATTAGTTGTACAACCATAGATAGATGGCCTTGTCTAAAAAAATGGAATGACAAAAATTTAGACATTAAGTTATTTCAAAGACAGTCTTCCGGAAAAGAGTATACTTAGAAAAGGTAATGAAGAGAAGTCAAATCACATGTTTTGTGACGTTGCTTTAAAACAAGACACAGGGGTATATGGTTCTTGAAAGTCTTAATCGGAACAACAGTTTTGATAATTTAATAAAAACATAGTAATTACTAAGTGAGTTCACTCCAATATGATGCTAAAAACCCCAAGAACGAACCTGTTTCATTGTATATGCATGCATACTTCCAAAGTACTACATTTACAGCTGGGTTAGCATGCTTCCCTAGAACAACTTGTAACTTTGTTTCCAGTGAAGACAACACTGGGGAGCAATAAATAAATGATTAACTATATCAAATATTAGCATCACCATTTTTTTTTTAAATTAAAGTAGCCTAAAGAGAAGGGCAACATAGAAGTAAATGTAAACCTTGTGGCCCAGTGCAATGGAGTTGAATTCAGGTCTCCTCCAAGTTGATCCACAATAGCACCTTTCGAAATATAGTATCTGTAATATAAAATTCATAGTAATTTATAGAGTTCTCATCTTCAGGAAAGAAACTAAGAAATTATTTGAAAAATAAAACATTCTCCACTTGAGCTATCAACCTTTGTGCTTTTGAAGATAGTCTTCAAATTAAAAATATATATATATGTTTAGTACAATTTCATATTAAACACATTCCTCTTTTGTTCTAGAAGAAAAAGGGAATGTTTTTTAAAGCTGAGAGGAGGGGAGCTAAGTAACACAGAAAGAGCTCACAGGGATGGAGGAAATGTGTGGGTCTCTCCAGGAAGGAGAAATAAAGGAGATAGGAAGGACGTTGCAAGTGGACTTGGGGAGGGTGAAATGGGAACAGGAGGGCAGAGACGGCTGGAATTGGGGAGCATCTGAGGGGCAAAGTAGAATTCCCATGCAATGGAAACTCCATATATGTAAGAGTGACCCTAAAGTCTCCTACTGATGGGGAAAAAAGAGCTCAAACCGGCCATCTTCTACAACCAGACAAAGTTCCCAGCAGTGGGACTGGGACATCAACCCAGCCACAAAACCTCTGACCTACAATCTGTGCTGCCCACAGGATGTGCTGGGGTAATGGCAGCACAGAACTTATGAGAGTGGCCAGCCAATGACTGGTACAGCTTGAGGCCCACACCACAAGAGGGAGCCCACACCTAACACTGTGTGGATGGCCAAGAGCCAGAGACTGGTAAGCCCAGAGACCTAAAATAGAGCCAAATATGACTGGTAAAAGAAAAGGCAATGAAATAATTTCTACTGATATTGTGTATACTCATAGATCAGTGCCTAGCTCATCTATCATCAGAGAGGCAGTGATCCAGCAACTGATAGGAGCAGATGCAGAGATCACAGCCAAACACTGGGAGAAGGCAGGGGAACCCCAAAAGGATGAGGAGTAAGGATTCTAGGAGCCAGAGGGGATGAGGAGACCATGAGATCACAGTATCAACTAAGCAGGGCTCCCAGAGACTGCAATAATGATCACAAACCCTGAACGGGGCTGAGCTAGGGCCTCTACATACACCTATGGTTGCACAGTTGTTCTTGTGGGGGCCCCTAAAAGTGCGAATGGGAGGGGTACCTGTGACTGTTGCCTACATTTGACCCTTTTCCTCCTAATGGGTTGCGTCATCTAGTCTTATGTGAGGGTCTGTCCTATTGTAATTTGTTATGACATGTTCAATTAATATCCCAGAAAGCCCTGCCCCCTTTCTAAGGGAAACAGAGGAATAGGAAATCTAGGGGAAAGGGGGAAGAAGAGGGAAGATGAGGAAAAGAGGAGGTTGGGGAAACTGTAGTTAGGATGCAATGTATTTAAAGGATAAAAATTTAAATTTAAAAAAAAGAGTAAAAAAGCCAAATAACATAAAAAGATACTTAGGCAACCACAAAGATTTGAACAACACACAAACTTTTGGAATTGAGCAGTTGAACAGAGAACAGCCAAGGCATAGTTTACTTTGAGTAGAGCAACTTTTTAAGCTTTACTTTCCTCAGAGGATGAGTAAAGACTAAACCATTATGGACTAATCAACACAATGAATCTTAAATATAAATGCTTTTAAGGCATGAGGTAAATACTTCACATATAAATAGATACATATAATTGAGATGTTAAAGCCATTCTAAGCAAATTTCGAAATAACAATTGCATTCACTCTTAATGCAGTTCTAAACTCTTAATATAACCATACTTCCATGTTTAATTCAGATATAACATTGCTTCATATAAATATATATTAAACTGGTCTTGTAAAACATTATATAATAAAGGGACGGAGTTCTCCATCATGCAACAGAGTTAAAGAAACCCAACAAAACAGCTCCAGAATGTGGGATTTCCCCTCTCTGGCTCCTTTGTAGCACAGCCTGACCTAGAGAAGGAGCTGGGATTAAAGGTCTGTCATCACCATGCCTGGGTTCTATTAGGAACACAAATGAGGGGGCTGCAGAGATGGCTCAGAGGTTCTCAGCAACCACAGGGTGGCTCACAGCTACCTATAATGAGATCTGGTGCCCTCTTCTGGCCTACAGGCATATATGTAGGCAGAACACTGTATACTAAATAAATAAATAAATAAATAAATCTTAAAAAAAAAAAACAACACAAAAGTTTAAATAGGTCTGATTAAAAATGTTTTGAAAAGACTAGAACCTAAAGCCAAAAAACTACTTCAAAACCTCAACTGGGATTTCTTTTTAAATAATTTCTTTCTTTTCTTTAGAGATAATTTATATCCTGTGACTCATTTTTACCTGGTAGATTTGATAAAATTCAAGTCAGTGTTCAATGACTTTTATTACTTTTCTTTCACTGTAAACTCCTAGAAGAGAGTACTGGATTCATAATACAGTATTTTTATCCCAGATGTAAGACCTAAGCTCAAAATGATCAGCATTTAAACTCTTATTTTGTACAGATTTTCATCTTTAATTTTGTGTACATGTGTAATTTTATATACAGGAGTAAAGTGCCCAAGAGACTACAAGAAGATGTCAGTTCCCCTGAAACTGGAGATGCAGGCAGTGGTTGGTGAGCCTGCCCGACACAGGTGCTGGGACCTCTCGAGAGCAGTATGTCCTCTTAACTACTGAGCTATCTCTCCACCTTCTAACTCACGCTGATTTTTTAATTTACTTTTATATTCAAACCTCTGTTCAATACTACAAAAAAGGCTATTGTAGGGGTTGGTCTGGTACTGCTATATATTCAAATGCTAAATACTGACCCCTAAGGTCTGGTTGCCTCTTCCCCCAGAAAGAGATCCTCCCATAAACTAAATGATGTTATTTACCCTGCCCCCAAAATTAATTGGTCAATAAAAGGCTATAAAGCCTGTGATTGAGCAGTAGACAGAGGTGGGCAGGTTTTCAGATACCTGGCTGAAGGTCACAGGTAGAGAAAGAAGACCAAGGAGGAGGCCACCATGAGAGGAGATGGACCATCAGCACATAGCCAAGAGAAACGTCAAGTAACAAGGAGCATATAAGTTAAAATAGCTCCAAAACCTGCCCAGTCGAGGCTTACAGCTTGCAAATAAAATACCTGGATTATGTGTCTTTTATGTGAACTAGCAAGAATTTAAAATTCATTTTACAGGGCACCATCAGAGAATGTTCTTTCAAGTATTTAAAAAACAAAAGCCAACAGCTACAAGAAAATTTTCTCCAGAAGGGACACCTACTAGAATCAACCCAGAACATATTTTTTAACTCTCTAGAAAAGCTAAGGAATTGGTGGTACCTGTTGCTACCAAAGCAATTATCAAATATTAGCCTGCAACAAAAACAATGGTTGATGGATCACATAAATGTCACTTAAACTTTAGTTAGTATCACAAGTGTTTTCTTATTTCAGCAATAAGAAAACAATTTTGCTCCTGGAAACGTCAGTGAAGGTTCTTTATGCCCTGCAGTGTTGGATCTTAGAACATGACTACAAACTGTAACTGCAGTTATAATGCAAACTCTTCTAATGTGTAGAGTCCTTTTATTGTGTATCCCTGGTCATTACTGTACAGTGGTGATTCTGCACTCTGTCTCGTTGACTTCACCGTTTACATCCAGAATCCAAAGCGTGTTTCCAGTGCACACTTTCCAGAGAAGCTGAGACTTGGGAACTAATGTCAAGAACAGCATGAGGAACTATACTAGAAATATAATTATTAAAACTTCACACATTAAACAAGATCCTCCATCTCTTTGGTAATCTAGGTGAGCAGACTCAGCTCTCCCCCAAAAAGAGATCAGAGTTCGAAGCCAGCCTGGTCTTCATAGTGAGTTTCAAGACAGACAGAATTACATAGAAAGACACTGCCCCAAAAACAAACAAGCAAACAGAAATATCTCAAAAACTGCATTGTCCCCAGCAATTAGAGAACTGCAAATCAACACAATTGTGAGAATTCACCTTGTCAGAATGGTAAACATCAACAAAGCAAACAAGAACAAAGAGAGGGACGTGGGGGAGGATGTGGGGGAAAGTGGGGGAATTTTTCATTTACTTTTGGGAAAATTGCAAATTGGTCCAGTCACTGTGGAAATCAGAGTGGAGAATATTTGAAAATCTAAAAATGAACTTATTATTCAATCTAGCTCTATATATCCCTCCTTAGTTTATGCTCAAAGGACTCACACAACACCCTACTCCATAGGTACCTCCTTGGCCAGGCTGACTGCCACTTCATTCACAATAGTAGGGGATGAAAACAACCCAAATCCTTCCACTGGTCTGTGGATAATGAAAATGTGGTGCATACGTACTGTGGACTACTCAACTCTGAAGAAAAATAAAATTATGAAATTTGCAGGGTTTTGATTGATTGTGGTTTGTCTTCTATGATGGCCTTTGTCTGTTGCAAAATGTTTCTCTAATGAGGAGTGAGATATCTATACCCTACTGTGGACATAAGGGTAAGCATCAGAATACAGTTCTAAATTATGCTGACTTAGTAAAGGTTCTCCAAGATGGACAACTCTGCTAGCCCTGGGTAGTTGGCTAGATTTCTAGGGAGAAACCCAGCATGATTTCCATCTTGTGTGGGCCTTAGTCAAATCAGAGCTGAAAACAAATGATCCTGTGGTGTCCAGCCACAGTTGATATAATGCCTGCTCCTAAGGCTCATGGATCACAACAGAAGAAAGTGTAGAAGCATTGTACAACTAAAGGAACAGGAAGTTTGCTGTGAGATGGCAATTCTTAGCTGTCAGAGATGGTGACCTATGAAATCTCATCAACATGGCCTAAACATGACCCAAACAACAGACCACTCCAATAGACACACCGACATGGAAAAGCTCATGAGACCTCAACCCTAAAAGTACTTTAAGAAACTAAAGAATGCTGGGAGAAGAGAAACAGTGTTCTGGACTGGCTGGTTATCCAAGACAGAGTGGCCAGCCCTGAAATCACAAACATACCACTAACACTGTATGGACTGAGCACTTCGAATTTATTTATTTAGAGAGCAAGGAAGTACAGAAAAAAAGGTTAGAAGAAAGAGAAGGCAAAACAAAACAAACAAACAAACAAGTAATTAAAAAAAAACAATAGCTAAAAAGATTTTTTTCCAGAACTGATAAAAATGCTAACCCACTGTCTTAGGGTTTCCATTGCTGTGAGCAGACACCATGACCAAGGCAACTCTTAAGGGTGGATATTTAACTGGGGTTGGCTTACAGGTTCAGAGGTTCAGTCTACTATCATCAAGTTAAGAAGCATGGTGGTGTCCAGGCAGGCATGGCCCTGGAGGAGCCCCTCGGGGACATCAGGCCTTCCATGCTGTCCCTAGTGTCATCCAGGACGTAGTGACTAGTGCTTCCCTTGGCCTTACGAGCTGCATTTGCTTGTCCATGTAAAGCAGTGTGCTTTAGATTCACATCCTCACCTGAAATATCTTTAGTCCAACGTATCTTACTCGACTCCTGTCACTGGGTTCATATCTCCTCATTAATGATTATAAATAGATTTACACTAAAGGACAGAAACTACTTTATACTACTCACCACACATCCCTGCCTGGTGTGAATGGTAAGAATGTCACCTATTACTCTTTTCCCTCCTAGAATCCACAGTAAGAATAAATCCCAGGCTCATTCTACCTTCCTTCACACTTCCCTTTATTAGCTATGTGAACTGGTAGCACAGTCAAGCTTTCTACTTGAGCTTCTTACTCAACTGTTACTTCTCAAATGGGGTTATCTCAGTAGTTATGGCAAAAGGGAATATGTGTGGGAAAGTACGCTATAGGACTCGACTCATGTAAATCTTCAGTAAGCTAAACATGAGTTTGGGGGTTTTGTTTTTTTGTTTTAGGTATACAGGATAAACACCATGAAAGCTATTGATTTTAGAAATTGTTAGTTCTTATGATAAGTAATTTCAATAATGTTCTAGCAACAGAAAAAACCAAAAGCCTCTGAATGAAACACACATAACACGTACTTGACTAAATCTATTCTGTTATTGATGGCAGCCCAATGAAGCAGTGTAACGTTTTCCTTGTCCGGTTGCCGTACGTCATAGCCGGCTTCCACCAACTCTCGGCAGCGCTCATATATTCCGTATCTGGAAAAGAGAATGAGTAACGGGCTCAGCACTTAAACGTTTAAAGCTGAGCACTTTCGGAAGTACCGCTCTGGCAGTGGGACAGAAAGGTCCAGGCTGGCCTTAGGTCCAGAGCAACCTCTTGCCTCATCTCCCAAGTTGCTAGACTCATGCGGCATCACACTTAGCTTAATGCTTCATTGTCATACTTACAAATAAAAGCCATTTTCAAACATACATTACTTAAAAAATAACAGCATTTCAACAGTTTTTACTCGCCCTTTTTTGCAACTCTAAAATATCTCATGACAATGTAAAATTTTAGGAGGTACAAGACAAAAAGATCTCAGAAAAAAACATAAGTCAGCCAGTTTCTTTATAACTTAGTTTACAAACCTCTGCAGATTTGTTGTCAGTGTTTGCCTGCATGAACATATATCTATATCAAGTGTGTGCTGTGACCTTGGAAGCAGAGAGCCTTGGGTGCCCTGGAACTGGAGCTACAGACTCATGACTATGAGCTGTCATGTGGGTCTTGGAAACTTGGTTCCTCTGAAAAAGCAAGAACATTTTTCCCCTAGGAAAGTTTTTATTCACTAGTATTTTCAGATATAAAGTTGATTTATTTAAATATTAGAAAGAAGTTTTATGAAAAAAATTATAATAAAAAGATTAAGCCAAGCCAATAATCCATATGACAATGGAGCTACTGATTTCAACCTAACAGGAAAAGGTAGAAAATCATATTAATTTTAATTGCATAAAAACATTCAAATTTCAATAACATTATTTTAGTTTGCTTCTTGTTGCTGGGTTACATACTGACCAGAAGCAAACTGAGAAGAGTGCACTTCAGCTTACGGCTACATCCATCCATCACTCTAAAGGAAGGGACTCAGGCAAGAACCTGGAGGCAGGAACTGAAGCATGGGCCATGGGGAAATGCTGCTCACTAGCTTGCTGAAGAACAAGACATTTTAACCAATGAGCCACTTCTCCAGCCCTCAAGGTTAACAACTTTGAACTAATTTTTTGAAGTATATTTTGTTCATTGTATACAAATGTGTAAGTGTGTCATAGTGCAAGTCGGAGCACAACTCACAGGGGTCAATTCTCTCCTTACACTCTGAGTCCCACAGACACCATCTAGCCAACCCTTTAATTAAAGACTTGTTTTTATTAACTTTAACTCTGTGTGTGTGTGTGTGTGTGTGTGTGTGTGTGTTCACGTGCATGTGTGCAGGTACTGCAGAGGTCAGAGAAATCAGATTCCCCTAAACCTATAGTTACAGCTATCTTATGTGGGTGCTAAGACCAAAGTCTGGGTTCTCTGCAAGAGCAGCAGACTCTTGACCAAAAATCACCTCTCCTGTCACCAACCTTCTAATCCCTGCTGTCACTTAGTCCAATTATGAAAAATATGCACACACACACACTACTATGTATAATCAGTATATATTAGTATAAAAGTATATGCTAATAAAAACACTTAATAGGAAGAGAAGACTCAAGAATGATCTTGCTCATCTGATATTTTTCATCTGTCTCTAACTCAAATCAGACAATATGCTAGAAGAGCAGATTTTTTTAAGCACCACGTTCTTAATGTTTTGTTTCCCACATATGAAACTGCTCTGGAAGTTTGATACATTAAAATATGAATTTTCAGGGAGTGTATGGTGGCACACACCTTTAATTTCAGTGCTCTGGAGGCAAAGGCATGCAGATCTCTGAGTTTGAGACCAGCCTGGTCTACATCGTGACTTCCAAGCCAGTCAAGGATATATAATGAGACCCTGTCTCAAAAATAAAACAAAAGCCTTCTTCATATCATCACATTCACAATATACAGACTTTTAAAAAAGAAAATAGAAGGTAAACACATTAGGAAGGAGATCAGGGTAAGAGGAAGGATAATAAGGGAGCTAATATAGGGTTAAAATACATTATATGGAAATATGAGTATACCATAATAAAATCTATTATCTTATAAAATTAACATATGATATGGTGTTTTCTTTTGAACATGGATATATAAATGATCAAATAGGTCAAGACATGATCAAAGCATACTGTGACTATTAACTATGATATATATATGTCAACAATTCTAAAATGCTGAAGGACTCAATTCATGTTTCTTCTGTCTGCAGATAAAATAATAAATTTCCACAAAATGGCAAGTACCAAAAGCTAACAGTTGGTGGGAATTACAATAATTTAACTTGGATACTGACATTCCCCCAAGGCATGGGGAACAAAGCAAGGAAGAAAGAGGGTAAGGAAAGCTTACTGTGTGGCCTTGACAATGTCCCATGTGCTGTAGTCGTCGGCGTGAGCTTTCCGCCCCAGAGGTTCACCATAGCCATGGTTATAATGGCTCTGTGGCTTGATTTCCTGTTAGAGAGACAGCACATAAACAAGAAATGAAAACATACAGAAAATAGTTTAGTACTTTTATTTTTGTGTTATTTGACAAATACTCATTATTGAAGTAATTATGCTTAGAATCCATATTCTACAGAAAAAGCATGGTCAAATGATAAATCTACCCCTTGTATACATCCCTCAAACTAAAAAGCTCTGCGATTAGAAATTAATGATAAATGAGAAACTGTCTCTCATACCATTCAACTCTAGGTTTTGGGAAAGTCTCCTTCTCTTGTGCCAACTCTTCATCGTCTATAGCTAGAGAACATCCTGAGCTCCAACACGGTGTCCCAGACCAACACTAAGACACTAATAAAGGGCAGAACTCACATGGCCTCTCAGAGGAAAACAACATGCAACAACATTCCTCTTTAAGCATGGCAAACACACCTTCAATCCCAGGCGGTTGGATCTTCACGAGCTCAAGGCCTGCTGGCCTACATACTAAGTCCTAGAGCATCCAGAGCTACATAGTGAGACCCTATCTCACAAAACAAAAAGCAAAACTCTCCTATGCTTGGGTACTGGGTTTTCCTAACTGTCCGAGGTAAATAAGCACCTGTAACAGAAGGTCTAACTGCCTGAATCCAGTCATGCATCGCATAGCACTTCAGTCAACACAGACGGCCACACAAAGCTGTAGCTGCCTGGACCTATCCTAGAACTGATCTCTTCTTATCACCACTACAGCTTCCAGGCTTCCCTGCGCCTACATACTGCAACACACTGCAGCATTGCCTCCCTGATGGCCGCACTCGAAGCCTAGTCCTGCTAACAACAGGGTAGAAACGCCATCACAGCATCTACAGCACACTAGTACCCTCTTTTTAAGACAAGAGTCTCACTGAGTAACCCAGACTGAACTCAAACTCACAATGCCTCAACTTCCCAAGTACTAGCACTGAACATGTAACACCAAAAAGAAATAAAAGAATGGATGTAATTTTTTCTCATATTGAACATTTCTCATATTCTCCAACACTATGGAGGCAAAGGCAGTGGATCTCTGTAAGTATGAGATCAGCCTGGTTTACATTACAAGTTCCAGGACAACCAGTTACATACTAGAGAGACCTTGTCTCAAAAAACCAAACCAAACAACAACAAAAATAACAAAACAAAACAAAATTTTAACATTTAACTCAGTTTTATTTCTTGAAGAGGATATTAAGTATTTCTAGCTACAGGACAATATTTGTAATATATTATTAACTATTTTCCCATTGCAATGGACATTATGTTAAAATTCTCCCTATTCAGAATAACATTCATGATGGTTGTAGTGGCACACTCTCTTAATCCCAGTCTCTAAGGCAAAGCAGGTGGATCTCTGTGAGTCTGTGGCAAGTTTGATTTACATAGTCAGTTTTAGAACAGCAAGGACTGCATAGAATACCTGTCTACAAAAGACATAATTAATTAAAATAACCATCTTTCTACTGTATTATTTTTGAAAATTTCCTGTTCACTTACTTTGGAGTAGAAGAACTTTACAGAGTCCTCAGATTCAAAACATGTTTGAATTAGGCTTGTATATGCAAGATTAGATATTACCCATTTTCTTAAAGACATCTGTCCCATTTCTAATATTTCTGATTTATGACTTCAATGTATCTCTGACATTCTACAACTAATAGTCACATATATTAATCTTTTGCTTTGGGGCTACAGAGATGGCTCAGTGGTTAAGAGCACTGACTGCTCTTCCAGAGGTCCTGAGTTCAATTCCCAGCAACCACATGGTGGCTCACATTTGTAATGAAATCTGATGTCCTATTCTGATATGTCTGAAGACAGCTACAGTATATTCACATACATATAATAAATAAACAAATCTTTTTTAAAAATTCTTTTCCTTGGGCTTCTCTGATTTTGATTTTTATATTTAAATACAACTACAATCATTAGTGCTATTGACCAAATATTAGATTCTACAACCCTGGCCATCTGAAGTAGTATCTGTAAATGATAGGTTTTTATTTTTAACTAGAAATATATACCTCACTCCCACTTTCTCTGGGTCACAGTCACTGGCAATCCTTCTAAAGGATAAAATAGTAATTCTGCGTCCAAAGTTAGCCCCTGCTTACCCTAAAACATATGTATATAGTGAACCAGTAACAGTGAAGCTGTTAACAATTCAAGGTTGAGACCAGCAGAACCTGTTTATCCCAAGTAATACAATCATGAGAGCTGTGTATTTTGTGGATATCTGTGTACTGCACAGATAGAACCCTAGAAATCATCTGTATTTTAAAAATATGGTTATAACTACTATATGGTTTTGCTAATTTATGTTCGCAGATTTCTTATAAGAACATTTTCTTATTCTTGTATGAGCAATTAATTATTTTATATATAAAAGAGTACACACACGCACACACACAAACACACACAGAATATCTCTTTGAACAAACAGCCTAGAGAACAACCTAATTTCCTAAGAATAGGTGGTACTGTTTTCTCATCTTCACACCCAAGCATTGGCAAAAATTATCAAATTACCTATACTAAGCATCTTACAAGATTGGTTCTAACCAATAATTGTATGGAGTGGACTGCTTGCTGCAGGTCCTGAGACAGATCATCTTAGACTTGCTTAGCTCCCTAAATGACTCTTTACAGCCTACCTTTCTACCTGTGCTAACACCTTCTAACTTTATTAGGTAAATCCTTTTGAAATGTATAAATAGAGCCCTGGTTTATCTTGTCAATTCAAAACTAAGACTGACATTGGATAGTACCTGAGTGTCTATGGGGAAAACACCCCTGATGTGCTGAGTCCACTTCTTGATGCTTTCACAAGTTAATTAAAAGGTGTCTTGATTTTTTATTCTTTTCATTCTATTCCTATAAAAATTTGGTGAGGTTTGTTATGACCTTAGAACATAGTTCCTGGGGTGATCTCAATCTCTATTTCCAGGCTAAACTCACTCGGGCTTACATGAAAAATAAATTATGGGGGCCGGAGAGATGGCTCAGCTGTTAAGAGCACTGACCCCTCTTCCAAAGGTCCTGAGTTCAATTCCCAGCAATCACATGGTGGCTCACAGCCATCTATAACGGGATCCAATGTCCTCTTCTAGTGTGTCTGAGGACAGCTACAGTGTACTCATACATAAAATAAATAAATCTTTAAAAAAGTAAATTATGTCTTAATTTGGTGAGAACTATGTTTCTGGCTTTTCACTTGACAACAGTTACCAGTTTTATCATCCAACTCAAGATTCTGAACAGCATCCGTTTACTACATCTACTAGTTAACTGGAGTTACCTTGGATGTCTCATTTCCTTCCTCTTGAACAACAGTACTTACCAGCACCCTAAATTCAAGTCAGATACAAAATGGTTCTGAGAGATTATGACAAAGTACCTTTTAAGCATTTTAAGTTGTCTTTCCTTTTAAAATACAAGAGTTACACACACACACATGCATTGCTATTTAAATTGTTACCAAAATGTAAACTGAGTGGTACAGGAACAGAGGGGAAAGTCCTGAGAAACACTGGGTACCTTCTTAGAAGAATGTATCACACATCTAGTTCTCAACATACCAAAGCCTTGATCAGTAAGATTTAAGTGAGGAAATAACAGGATTAGACACACAATCCTTCCAGCTACCACAAAGGTATCTGATCCTGACACCCTCTTTGTTCTTCCTGTCTTGGGGAAATGGACTAGTGCTGGCCCATTTGTTTTAAACAAACACATTCCTCACCTTTCTGTTTGCTAAAATGTCCTAGCAGCCAGCTGGTGGTAGCACACACCTTTAATCCCAACACTCAGGAGGCAGAGGCGGGTAGATCTCTGAGTTCAAGGCCAGTGTGGTCTACAGAGTTGCTGGACAGCCAGGGCTATACAGAGAAACTCCGTGTCAAAAACAGAGCAAACAGAAATGAGACAAAAAAGTAGTGGCTAGAAAACTCATTCCGCCTTGACTCCTGAGCAAGCTTTTCTCTAGAGGGACCCCTGCTGGCCTTGCTCTGTACCCTCACACCTCAGTCCATCCTCTGCCTCCATTACTCTCTTCCAATTTCTGTGATCGGGTTTAGCAAGTAACTGAGCACATTGAGCAATCTCACAGATCTTCCAACGACCTGTCCCAGATTACTTCTCTCCTCAACTTTAGTGTCTACCATTCTACTCTACCTACCCACACATCTGCAAGCTGTGCACTCTAAAAAACAAGCGATCTCAGACCTTGGTTCGTCTTAGTCATCCTACTTAGAAGATGCACTCAGTATTTGGTCAGCTTTTAAATCCTTCAATTCACAATTCAAGTATCACTTTAGCTCACTCAGACACCCAGCTCCCGTTACTATGCAAACAAAGCACTAGGCATTGTGTGAAGGAAGGTTAGTTTGCTATCTCTTTTGTAACAAACCTAGAGGCTTAAAGCAACACAAATTTATGATCTTTGGCTTCTGGATCAGAAATCCAAAACGACTGTTCCTGTTTGCTAAAGGCAAGAAGAACTCCCCATCACAGCCTCAGTCATCTCTGCAGACTTTCCTTCACAGTCTAAACTGCAGAGTTGGCACTGTGTGCAGTTTTCTCTCAGTTTTTGATACCTGTGGAGATATTCAAGGACTTGCCTTCTCAACCGGGACATCTAGAAAACTCTGAGGTCTACACTGTAGGGCTCATAGATGCCCTCTCCTTGAGCAAACTTCAGTTAAGCTCTTTTGAACACAGAGACAATGTCTCGCTAACCAGCCCAACCTGGCTTCCAACTTGTGAACCTTAAGCCGCTTCCCACATGCTGGGGTATTACAGGGGTGAGCCACAATGTTCAGTAGAATCCCTTTCTTGACCTTGACTCCTGCCCTTGTTTGGTTGCACAGCCCAATTTTAGCAACAATACTATTAGGTCAGTAGAGAGAGAATCACTTTAAATTCTTCAAAGAATCCTATCACATTAAATTGTCTCTATGTTGGACAGGGTGGAGGTGGTAAAGAGTTGAGGGGTAGATTATAGCTGCTTCCAGCAAGTTCAACCTCTCTCTTTAAAATGCAGGAACCCTTGTTTGGCCCCATGGTTAGCAGTACGCTTTAAAAACTGAGAGGACACGAAAAGCTGTACCAAATACCCTATGTACCCAAGTGTGTCAGAGAGCAGTTCTCTCTCACACCAGAGGTGAGGTTCTGAGACTAACACACTCACACACCTGGCTCTCCTTCACTCAGTGGTAAAGGCTCAGATTCCTGAACTTCACTGATCTGCTCTCCACTGCAGGACCACTTCACACCTTCACTAACAATGCAAACCCTTCCACTTCCCTCTACTTCCCAGCAGCAAAACAAAGAGAGCTTGTCAAACTGGCCTTGGGACTCAGCAGTTCCAGGTCAGATTATTTTGACAAGCTGAGAGTATGTGCTTGACTGGAGATGGTTTTAGAAAGGATGGACAGAACATGGACTACATACAACTCCTTTAGGGAAGCTTTGTTACTAAGAAGAGCAGAAGTCGGAACAGAAATGAGACCTAAGGAAAATAATAGTGTTTGATTTGGTTTCAAAAATGGAGAATTTTTTCCTCACTGGTAGAAATGGTGTGGTGAGGCCAGAGTTGGTGGTGCATAAGAGAGAGAAATGTCGGCAAGAAAGGGGCACAAGTCAGTGTGGCCATCACACGAGGCATTGTATGTCAAATACTGATGAAATATATTAAAATCTGGATAAACTGACATACATACTATATTTATGAACTAGAATATTCATCATAAAAATGCCATTCTCAAATTTATATATAGGTTTAATGCAATTTCTATCAAAATCCCTCAAGACTCTTTGTAGCTACAGACAAGGTTATTCTAAATTTATATAGGAAGACACCTGCTACCTTCAAAAAGTCAATTTTAAGAACTATTAAAAGCAAAAGTTACCAACATCACACAAGGCTGGCTTAGTTTTAGACACAAAAAGACTTGAGAAACAGAACAAAAAGCAAACAAACCTTAGAAATTAAAACCCATGTATCTGCTCAACTATTTTTTAACAATATAAAAGCAATTTAAGGAAAGAGTTTTCAGAAATAGATGAAAATCTATAGGCAAAATTAAGATTAAATAAAAAAGATCAACCCAATTTTTAAAACTCAAATTATAATAGAAATCAACTCAAAACTTCCTACAAAACTAAATGTTAAAAAGGATAGCCTTTAAGACGGCAGTGAGACCACAGACATCTAAACACTAAAGATATCTCAGGAAAAAGCACACCAGGCAACAACTTAATCAGGACCTTTGTTTACTAGCCTCCAAAACTGGGGAGGGGGCTCTCCATGTGCAAACCATCTGGTCTGTGTTATTTTATACCTGTAGCCCCGGACAAGAGAGACTTTACCAAAGATGCACGAATAAAAACATACAGGAGAAAGGATATTTAATACCATCAGCCACTCAGGAAGTGGCTGACAGGCAATGGTGTTACAAACAACAGGATAGGTTAAAAGTGTCCAGGGGTGTGGCTGCCCATACCAATCCTGTAATCCCATCACTCAGGACACTGGGGGAGGAGCAGTACAAGTTCCTGGCCATCATGGGCTGGCTACATAAGATGTTATCTAAGAAAGAAAGGGGGTAGGCATCGGGCTGAGAAGATGGTTCCTTGGATAAAGTGATTACTTAAAGCCATATGAGTATGGTAAATTTGTCTTTTATCCCCAACTCTTGGGAAACAAGGGGCAGGTTCTCCAGCAAGCTAACTGAATGGTGAGCTCCAGTTTCAGCAAGAGACTACCTCAAACTATAAGGTGGAGAGCAACCAGGAAAGACAGTATCAAAACACATACACACACACACACACACACACAGAGAGAGAGAGAGAGAGAGAGAGAGAGAGAGAGAGAGAGAGAGAGAGAGACAGAGACAGAGACAGAGACAGAGAGACAGAGAGACGGAGAGAGGGAGAGAGAGACAGAGAGACAGAGACACAGACAGACAGACAGACAGATCAGATCGGAAAGAAGCCGGAACAATGAAATAATAAAGCAACATCATCAAATACCAACGAGGACACAGAGATTGTATCGTACATACTCAGCGGATGGGAACGTAAAATGCATAGCCACTCTGGAAAACAGCTTGATGTCTTAAAAAACATTAATATACAACAGTGACCCAGTGACTGCATTTCCCTGGAGAATTAAAAATTTGCTTACAATCAATATCTGTACACAAATCCATGTAACTAAAGATGACAGGTATGTTATATATCTTTCAAAACAAACACGGTAACTACAAGATGGGGACCCAGGTCATTTACAGTGTACGTATAAAATGGTCTATTCGTACAATAAGCAGTAGTCAGCAAAAGGGAATGAACCACCACGAGTACCTGACAATCTCCAACAATTACGCTGAGTGGGGAAAAAGTCAATCCTGTATGGCTACAGTCTACATGATTCCAGTTATGTACTACTTGTATGTGTATATGTGTATGTGTGTGTGCATATTTGGGTGTGCATAGAGATGTGTATATGGGTTTTGAGGCCTAAAGTTGACGTGGGGTGTCTACCTCAACTCTCTCCATCTTTTTTCTTTTTTTCACAAATGTATTATTTTTAATTATGGCATACTTAGATGCCAAAAGAGGGTGCTAAATCCCAAGAACTAGAGTTACATGAACTTGTGAGCCACCCACCGTAGGTGGTGGGACTGAACTCTGGCCTTCTGGAAGATCTTAGCCACATTACTTTTTGAGACAGGGTCTCTCAGTGAACCTGGATAGACAGGCTGGCTGGCAAGCTGAGAGCTCTTTCGTCTCTCTTCTCCAGCTCCAGTGTGACACTGCACACTGCTCAGCTCAGCCTTTACGTGGGTACCAGGGTCAAACTCAGGTCTTTATCCCTGCACACACAAGCTTTCACCAACTACGAAACTTTTCCAAAAGACATTCGTGGAAGATGCAGAAAATGTAGAAGACCCACACAGGTGCATGCTATGCAATAGAACGTGTGCACTGAGGAGAGTCCTCAATTTCGCACTGTCAGAAGCAATAGTTGCTAGCCACATAACACTAATACACACTCAAGATTTGAGTTTTATGACTGAAATCTGGATTTTTATTTTATCAATTTTACTTATTTCAAACAGCCTCATAGCACTAGGGGCTACTACATGGGAAAATACAGTTCAAACACCACAAAGTAAGATTATTACACTCTGAAATAGAATTATACCCAAATAGAGTTCAGAAAAACACTACAAATTCTAAAACATATTATACCACTTACATGTTGACAAAATAACTTTATGTAAGTATGTGCTTGAAATATTTTTGTCTGCTCAAAAACCTCAGCAAATGCCCCCAGTGGTGGAGGCATCGCCTCCAGATCAGGGCGTGTCTGCTGGGGACAGGCACTGCAGGACTCCCTCTGCTTCCAAACACCCTTCTGCAGTTGTTAAAATTTCTGTAGTTGTTAAAATATGTGGCTAATTCTTTAGGGTTTTTTTGCTTTTTGTTTTTTAGGAATTATTTATTTTATGTATATGAGTAATACACTGTAGCTGTCTTCACACCAGAAGAGGACATCAGATCCCATTACAGATGGTTGTGAGCCACCATGTGGTTGCTGGGATTTGAACTCAGGACCTCTGGAAGAGCAATCAGTGCTCTTAACCACTGAGCCATCTCTCCAGCCCTATGTGGCTAATCCTTAAGGCTCAGAAAATTCTGTGGCTTAATTTCTCCTATCTTCAAAATTCATATGCTATCCAATTTTTAAAAACATACATTAGAGTGATGGATCATTCAGAAAGTGTAATTTTATATTTGGCCCACTATGCTATAATGCTAGGTCCTAGCCTATTTCACTTTCCTCCTAAGAATGTTCCTTTTCTTCTACTAGACTACATTCAATTATTCAAGTAAGTGTGTGCAATGCCTTGGAGCTGTAACTCAGTTGGTAGAGTGAGTTACAATATATGCATAAAACCTTGGGTTCAATCCCCAATAAATCACATGTAATCTGAGCACTTTAAGACAAAAGGCTCAAAAGTTCAAGGCCACAAATTCAAAACCTAAAATAAACTAAATGAGATTTTGTCTCACATACACACAAAAAAGTTAAATGGAAACTTTTGAAATCAAGTTAATTAACTTTCTAAATAAATACGATCCTACATATCTATACTATGGTGTTCAAATGTTCCAAATAAATCAATGTTTACAACTCATTCATACTTAAACCTATAAAAACCATTGAAGAGTGATGAATATTTACAATTTCAGGTAAGGCACATACACAAACAAAATGTCAAAGTTAAAAAAGAGAGAGGAAGGCAAGATTAACAAACCAGCCTTGTGCAGTCACCTTAAATGCACAGGAAAGACAATCTCAGGGGACAGAAGAGGCTCAGCAGGTAGGAGAAGCAGAGCTTTCAGAGGTCTGTCCCCAGTGTCTTAAGGCAACTCACAAGTCCAGGAGCTCTGGCTCCAGGAGTCTGACATGGTTGCACATATATGCACAATCCCCATCCCAGCATACAACATATATACATAATTTTAAAAATAAGTAATTAAAAATAAAAATAAATAAAAACAAAAATAGTAAGAATCAGTAGTTTTACTTCCTAGGTACTATACTATAAACTGCCAACAAGACTGCTCCAAGGTATCCCCGAGGGGAAGGTTTCTATTACAGACATGAGGAAGAGGGCAGCCAGGGGCATCTGAGAGTCCAGAACAGAGATGAGGTAGTACACTAAACATGACCAGCACACTAGACTAGGCCATGGGGGTCAGGCACATGAGGAATGAGAGGAGGACCAAGAAAGAACCATGGGAAGAGGGTAGCCAATATAGCTGAGCTATAAGGTGTAGTGAGCTCCTGAACTGAAGAAGATTCTGGTATGGGAGGAGGTGAGAACCACCTACTGGTGATGTGGACAAAGAGGCCAAGAGGCACCACAGAGAGCCATTTGTGAAAAGGAAACTGCTTTTAAGAGAGGGATTGGAAGCACAGTTCCTGGGGAATGCTGGCTTCTGTCTAATTACCAGAACTTTGGGTAGTGACATTGACAACGTTTCAAACAATTAAAGATGCTACTGGAAACCACGCCATTACTATCCTATGTCAGAGAGACCTTCCAGTGGAACCACTTACAACCTTATCATCTGAACTGAAGGACTACAGTGCTTACAAAACCTAGACTTAGACAGGTATAACTGGTTACTGTTCTACTAAATTTCCCTGGTCAGAGCTGTCTCCATCCGCCACTGTTTACTCTACAGTTGTCCCTACCACCTATAAATCCCACAGCAGGGGACCCTCCTTCCGAACTACAACCCACACTGCAGTTCCAATGCTGTCATTCTCTTGACCTTACTAGAAACACAGTCTATCTATATTAGTCTGAACATAACCACTACTCACACACCCTCAAATATTCTTCCAATGGACTGCTGACTCAAGTGAGGCCTGCAGGTATACAGTTATGCCCTGAGGAACAATCAAAAGTAGCCATTTGTTGCTGCTGCTGCTGCTGCTGCTACTACTACTACTACTTGCCCAAAGCAAAAGGCACCGTTCACAGCAAAACACAAACCTCAATTGTTTGAAAATGTTAAGCACTTAGTATACTAACTCACTCAATTCTATTATTAGGAACCCTTAAAACAAAGGTTTTCTCTTATCCTTTCTATTATTCCTAGTGTTTTCAGGAAAGAAAATCCAGACACAAGGTAAAAAGTAATGTGTTCAGGAACAGAGTTCCTAGTGATGGACATGACAGTTGAACACATCAATTCTTGAACTCAATGCTTTCTTATGTACAAGAATGTAGTCTGGCAAATCCTTACACCAGGTGTGCACATGAGGACACAGGGATTTTAATACCAATTCTCTTTCCCTGATTAGCCTCTGGTAACCACAGGTTCATTTTCCATTTCATAGTTTTCTCATTTTAACTGTGCACGCAGTTTGGAAGATGGCTTGGGTGGTCAAGTAATGTTGCTTATACAAGCAAGAGTGCCTAAATTTGGACCATCAATATCCATTTTCATTTTTTTAAACTCAACATCAAAAAAGTTTTTAAAGGTTTACTTATTTGTTTTATGTAAGTACAATGTCGTTGTCTTCAAACACATCAAAAGACAGTGTTGGATCCTATTACAGATGGTTGTGAGCCACCGTGTGGTTGCTAGGAATTGAACTCAGGACCTCTGGGAAAGCAGTCAGTGCTCTTAACCACTGAGCCATCTCTCCAGACTGACATCAAAACTTTAAAATGCAGTTCGGGCTGGGAAATGCTCAGTCGATAAAACTCATGCCATGCAGTCCTGACGACCCAAGCTCAGACCCTCAGACCCACATAACAAAGGAGCATGAGTGCACTTATAACCAGCACTGGGACACGCAGATGGGAGAGATCCTGGGGCACTGCTCTGCCCAGCCCAGCCTAACCATTGCGCTTCGTGCCAATGAGACCCTTTCTCAAAAAACAAGGACAGTTCCTGAGAAATACCACTTACAGTCCTCTGGTTTCCACATGCAACACACATACACATCTGTACACACACACAGACACACACACACACAGACACACACACACACACACACACACACAAAATACCAATCTGACCGAACTGGTTGCCTTTCAAAAGAATTTTATAAAGTTAATTGTAAAAACGTTGGTAAATGCAAAAAACCACCGCAAGCTAGGTGGGCATAGGGATAAACGCCTTTAATTAATCCCAGCTCTTGGGAGGCAGAGGCAGACAGAACTCTGTGAATTTGAGGCTGGCCTGGTCTACATAGTTAAGTTCTAGGCCAGCCACGGCTATATAGTTAAGACCTCTCTTAGGAAGCACACATACACAAAACATCACACACCAAATGAACTAGGTCCAGTCTATAGATGTCAGTGAACTTCCACCACGTGCAGCAGTCATTCTATGAAGGCCACACTGTTCTACACTGGATATCGTGTTCTCACTGTATTCTCAGGCAATCATCCACCACCAAAAACAAAAAGTCCAGACAGACTGAGAACTAGAGGAAAGATGAGTTTTTTTATCCTCTGACATAACTCATTCCCATTCCTGCACTCAGCCCTTCTCATCCCCTAATAGTTAACCCTTCTTGTTCTCATTTCTGCATATTATACTGTACCCACATGTACCATGTACTTATAAATATACCAATGCTGTTGGCTAGATTCAGCATATGAGAGAGAACATATGGCCTTTTTTTCTGAGATTCTATAAATTCTCTTAATATTATATGTTTTAAGTCCAGTAATTTTCCTACAAATTTTATGACTGCATTTTTCTTTAGAGCTCCTCAATAGTATTCCATTTTTTAAGAACAGAAACAGGATCTTATATAACACCAGCTGGCTTGGAACACACTATAACTCAGGCTGGCCTCGAACTTCCAATGACTTTTGCCTATCATATCCTCCCGAGTTCTGTGCTTACAGCACATGTGAGTACATCATGCCCAGCTTAAACACTAATTATCTGCCCTAATGACTGCCGGGATGACTGGGCTCATAGCTATAAAGAGCATCACAACCCAGCACCTGCATACTGTTGCCCAGGAACAAAATGTGAAGCATGGCTTCTAGTTAATGTGCATTCCACAGTAAGCAAAAAAGAAATTTTAGAGAGTCTTCAGTAATGGTAAACATACATCTGTTAAGATCCATAGGCTATACTATCCCAAGAATGAGCCTTGAATATAAGGTATGGACTGAATGGCAATGGCACACTAATAGAAACTGAACTACTGTCAAATGAACCTCTCTGCTGCTGTATGCTGATAATGGGGGTGGGGTGGAGAGATTACAAAGAAGTAGGGGAAAAGGGACAAGGGAATTCACTGTACTTCCTGCTCAATTTTGTAGAATATAACTTAAGACAAACCTAAAATAACTAAGAAAAAAAACTGTGCACGATTAAAAACAGCATAGATGAAAACATTTGCAACCACAGCTGTCTGGTGTCTACCAAACAATAATCAACTTTGTAACTCCATCATTTCTATCACACTGAAGGATGATATAAATACAGGGAACCTAGGTTAATATATACTTCTGCTGCTTACCAGCAAGTCTGACTTTCACATACATCAATTATCTCATTTGTAAAATAGGCACACAAAGCAGTGAAAATTAAATAACACGTATGTAAAAGTGTTTAAAATGCTTAGTATTAAGGATTGGTCTGTTGCTATGTATTATAATGCTAAATTCTGTTCCAGAAGGTCTAGACCTAAGAGTGAATTCTCACATTTACAAGCTTTTGTTATATAAACCTTGTTCCTCAATTTAAAATTATTAGTTAGGTAAAATTGGCTTAGGCCAATTGCTGGAAGGACTAGAGATAGGTGGGTTTGGAGCTTCCTAGTTGAGGGTAGAAAAGCAATCAGTGAGAGGTGAGAAGAGGTCTCCAAGAAACCATAAGCACATGGCCAGGAGAAACAGCAAGTATGTTGGGGTACACCACTAGGGAAGTAGCCAGCCCAACAGTTAGAAAAGTAGATTAGGGGTTGCCCCCCTCCCCCAGTAACTGTCAAAGCCAGATAAAATAACCAAAGCTAGAGCCTCAACTATTTGTAAGCTAGGTGGGGATAAGCTTGAACTAGTTGTGCTACACTTAGCTCACGGTTAATGTCGGGGTCAGCAATTACTGCGTTTACTATGCATCACACTGAAGCAGGAACATTAACTTGGCTAATGCCTCATACATTAAATGTCAAATTAGTACCCTTCCTCCTTTTGTATATAACTTTGCCTGAGTATCAAAAAGGGTGGAGAATGAAATAGAGGGGCACTTATAAGAATCCCCTTGAAACTCTTTAACGACAAATACAACACAAGCCCATAAAGTAAAGAATTCTGTAGGGGAAGCATGTTTACTGTAGGAAAGTTTCCTTTCAGCTTGAGTATACACATATATTTTTCATCTAAACTCATGTCCCCATGAACACAGTTCTAACACAGATATGAGAGATAGAAAGATAAAGAGCTTTCATTATACTGACTGTTCTTTAACATAAATTTCTTGGAGTTTCTATGCATCTTCTTCTGAATCAGAGGTCAGTAAGGTGTGGCCCCATCATCTGAGTTTAGGATCAACTGCTACAGGAACACGGCATGTATACAGCTTACAGCTGCTATACAGCAGCCCAGTCCAGCAATTGTTATGGTAACTGTACAGCCTGACATTTTGAAAAAATATTATAACTATGTGGCAGTGCACAAAAAGGTTTACAAATTCCCGATCCAGGTTATTCATTGTACGCGTTCATGAGAAACTATTATATAGTGAGCACAACTAAATAACATGTCTCAGAGTTGGCTTGTAAAGGATAAACGGCAGCTGGACACAAGAGACCACAACAGTGGTGAGTCACGTGTCTGCCCAGAATCCTCCCCAGCTCCCGTCACGTCGGCCTTACCAGCAACAGCTACACCGCTGGTCTTAAGTAGGCCCAGAAACTAATTTGAGCCATTCAATGCTACTTTTCAGTGTGGAAAAAGAGACAACACACAATCCCTCTCCTCCCGACTGAGATGGTCTGAGCAGTTTGGCCAAAAAGTAAAGATAAATGAAGCCGGCTTCCGCGTCTGTATCACAAGACTAAAGAAAGCTGCTCTCCAGCAGAAAGGAAGAGCTGAAAGCAGGAGGTGAGTCTCGGCCCAGGCTGTGGCTGTCCTTCAGTGCTCTGCGCTGACATGATACTACGGGGTATCTCAGACAGTGATCCGCCCTTTACCCAGCTAATTTTTAACTTGTTGACATTTGCAAACAGAAGTTCCTAATAAGTAAGAGCAACTCCATAATCATGTAAAACCGAGATTTTTTTCACCCCTATGAAAATCGCACTAATAGCATTAGTTTTGTTCATCTCTCATCAAAGCCTTCACTTTACAAAGTGGCTATAATCAGAAAATCGTTCCTTTGTTTTTCCCCTACAACAACTAAAAACAAGCTGTTTGGCATGCCTTCAGCCCCACTCAGCCCTCCTCTAGCTCCACATCAACACACGGGGACACTGCGGAGCCCACGGGGAAGTGCTCTGACCTACCCAAGAAATACTGTCAACTCTAAAGAAGCAGAATTCATTTGGTTAGGTTTTTTTTTCTTTCTTTTTTCCCTTAATTTTTACTTTTTGGTGGTACTAATTTTGGCAATTGGTGTAGCAATTCTTCCACATAGAAACACATATGGTTAAATCCTTTGCAATTCAAGGCATTACCTTCCTTGAAGTTATTTCCTTCTCAGAAGGCTGAGGGCTCACTGAACTTTCTTCCAGCTCAGTCACTAATAATTCTCTTTAAACAAAACCCTAAAAGAAGGTATTGTCCTAGAACTGGATAAATAAGCCACTGAATGGAAATTCTTATTCATGTTTTATAGATATCATCCCAAAGCATGACCTTCAAAACTCAAAATTAAGATACCTGATTTATTTACGTTTAAACTTTCCACCTGCAACAACACTTACACTAGTGATATAAATGGCATGATGCTTTTAAAGAGAATTTATGCATCCTAACAGTAAAACACTGTTGTGACTGACAATGAGATCACTTGGAGCTCTGTGTAAAGCAAATTACATTTAATATATCTTTAATTTTTTTTGTTACATGAATTTAGTATTTTGGGACAAGGTGCCATGGCCCTCATGTGGGGGACAATTTCGGGAGTTAACTCTTTCCTTCCACCACGTGGGTCCCCGGGACTGAACTTAGACTGTCAGGTTTGGTAGTATGTGCCTTCACTTGCTCAGCCTTCTTTCATTTCTAATGCTCCTTAACTGTCCCACCACAGAACCCTCAACGAACTCTAATAGCCTACAGCCCATCCCTTTAACACACACACACACACACACACACACACACACACACACACAATCTCACTCATCTTTTTCATCCTGAACTATCTGAAAACCTACAGTCTTCTTCATCACTTGTGGCTTCAAGTCTGTGACAAAGCCAAACCCACATGTTCTACAAACACTGTTGAGACCATAAAGCAAAGCAAAGGGGCTTATCAGCAAAGTCCTCTACCTATCCTTGAGACTATTACTGTAGTCATACAGTCAGTCTGTTATCTCAAGGCTAACACACACACACACACACACACACACACACACACACAATTGCTCAATTTGAGATATCTATTATTACATTAAGAGCTATGATCTATTTTTTTTAGTTTCTCAATGTTTTGATAAACTGAACTGTGTTTATCACTGGCTAGACACAGAACTTTGCATAAATTAGCTCATTTAGTTATTACAATAATCTCATGATATTATAACTTGATGTTGGCTTAGACAGCTGGAACACAAGAGTGCAGAAGCTTGCCCAGGCATCTAATAAGTAACAGAACTGTGATTTGGATACAATCATCCTAAAATCATTCATGTACTCCAGAGTTCACTCTTTTTTATTTATTTATTTCATTTATTATATATAAGTACACTGTAGCTGTCTTCAGACACAACAGAAGAAGGCATCAGATCTCATTACAGATGGTTGTGAGCCACCATGTGGTTGCTGGGATTTGAACTCAGGACCTCTGGAAGAGCAATCAGTGCTCTTAACCACTGAGCCATCTCTCCAGCCCCACAGTTCACTAATACTTTTAAGAAAATTCACACAGATTACTATGATGAGAATTTAGATATTCTAGTTTCACTTCTGTTGCTTTGAGAAAATGCCCTGACAAAAAGACAACTTAGGGGAGGAGGAGGTTTACTGTGGCTTGTGATTGCAGGCTACTGTCAGCTGTGACAGAGCAATCAGGAAATCAGGAACTTGAAGCCTAGTGACATACACAATCAGAGTAGAGAGAGGATGGACACCCATGTACCTGCCTGCTACTCAGCTTCCTTTATAGGTCCAGGACCCAAACCCTCGGGAACACTGCTGTCCACTTTCAGGCTGGGTATTCCTGCACCAATTAACATAGTCAAGACAATCCTGCAAAGCCAACCTAATCTGGACAGTTCCTCAGTGAGACTCTTTTTGGGGGACACTACATTGTGTCAAGTTGACAATTTAAATAAACCACACCCTGGGCACAGAGCCCATAGCTGTAACCCGGGTACTTTAGGAGAGGCAGAAGAACCCACAATTCAAGGTCATCCAACACTACACAGTGAATTAGACACCAGCCTGCACTACAGGAGACGCTATCTTAACAACAAATGACATTAAGACTGAAAAAAAAAGGACAGAAAATGACATTTCACCCTCAAAGTAAAAAATTCAGTTCTGCTAATTTTTAATTAATTTTAATTTAATTTTAATTGGCTTTATTATACTCCATAAAGTAACTGATCCTTATTTTCATTTTATATAGACTCAGTCATTATCATGTCTTTAGACTCTAAATTACAATTATAATTTAGAGCATTTTTGCTTTAATTTAAAAAAAAAGAAAGGGGGAGGCTGGAAAACCAGCTCAGCTGGGAACACTTGCTGGTCTTCCAGAGGCCTCCCAGTTCCAAACACCAACATGGGACACAGTTCACAACCGCCCAGCAAAAGGGAGCCCTGCTCCCCCTCATCTGGCCTCCTAAGCACACACTCACAAACAATAAAAATAAATCTTTTTTGTTTGTTTGTTTTTGGCTGTTCTGGAACTCTGTAAAGCCAGGCTGGGTTCAAACTCAAAGAGATTCATCTGCCCAGACTTCCGAGTGCTGGATTTAAAGGTGTGTACTACCACACCCAATTTAAAAAAAAAAAAAAATCCTAAAAAGAGAAAAGCCACCCTCAGGCATACTATCTAATGTCTGCAAACAAGAGTCTAGTGACAGAGCTGCCAGTAGCCTAACAGAAGAAAATCCTGTCTGCAGACATTAGTTTATACACACACTAGCTCTACATACTTAATTGGATGAAACGTACAAACGGAAGGAAGGCACCAGGACTTGAGCCTGAACAGGAGCCTAGGAAGCAAGCCTGTGGGACGGCAGGTAGGGTCGGGTTGGGGAAGCGGGAAGCAGGAAGATGCAGTACCGGTTTTGAAAAGGAGGAAGTAGAGAGAGAAAAGTGAGAGTCCAGGTAATTCCAGTCCAGTGCTGTCAGACTTGAACTCCGTCAAGTTACTCACATCATCTAAAATATTGTGTGCATAGCAGTTAGATTTTCAAGTTGATTATCCTACCCCCCCAAAAAAAATGAAACAAAAACAAAAAACAAATCACAAGTTCAATCAGAACAACAGAGTTCAAAGAAATCTTGGAGATCATCTAATCTAGCCTCTTTATCTAACAAGCAAAGAAACTAAGAGTAGCTTAGCATCTGCTAACTCAGGGTTACAGAGCCAGGACCAGCACCCTAATCCCTCATGGCCAGTTTATCTATTTCCAAATAGCCTTTAATTCTCCCTCTGTGCTAAAATGAATTAGCACCTATTTCAACAGAGCAACAGCAATATCAACTTCCCTATCCTATTCACTACGGGAGAGGCCATGGGCTTGTCAGTCCCAATGTGATGGCTGTTTTTCAAGCAGCAGCTTGTAGCTTATCTAATACAAATATTCATAACGACTCTACAAGGTTAGTAAATAGCAGCCCAACTTTACAAATGAGGAAAATATAATTCAACCTTGATGACAGTGAACAGCAAAATCCACATTTAAAAAGTATCCTATAGTGCTTCTTCTTGACCTTACACACACACACACAAACACACACACACAAACAAACACACACACACACACACACACACAAACACACACACACTTCTGAGTACAGTGTCACACATGGTCCAAATCTGATAAGCAAGTATTTATATGACTCACTAAATGAGTGGCATTTCATTTAAAAAGTAAGATTTTTCTTACCAAAAGTACCTCTAAAAATGTTTCACTGTATGACTGCATATCTGTTTAAAAGGCTTTAGTAGTGGACAGTTTGCATATGAACTGTGACTTAGCAATAGCTGATTCTAACCTATCTAGACTCTATCTAACCTGGAGGGACACAGCCTTACTGTGTGGCTCTCCCCTAGCTGGGAGCTTATAACCCTCTTGCTACAGTTCCCCACCTACATGTGTTATAGCTGTATTCTGCCATGTTTGCTAACTGCTAAACTGTCTATCCTACGAATCATTTATCCAGTTAGCAAATACTTAGCAACTATTTTTGTGACTGTATTAAATCCAAAAGAAAAAAGTAAAATGAAACATTTCTACAAAATTTAAATCCAATAAATTAAATTGGGTGGTGGCATACGCCTTTGATCCCAGCACTTGGGAGGCAGAGGCAGGCAGATCTTTGTAAATTCAAGGCAAGCCTGGTCTACAAAGTGAGTTTCCTGATAGTTAGCTAGGGCTACAAAGAGAAATCCTGTCTCACCCCACTCCACCCCTGCAAAAAAGTCAACACACATAAATTTCTAAATCACTCAACAAGAAAGCATCACTTCTGGTAGTGGGAGTGGAAAGAGTGCCTGTGTCCATGAATTCTGACAAATACCCCAGTATGGTTAAACAAAGTCTGGAAACATCAATATTTTCTGATGAAAAAATCGAAGCTTTAAGAAGTTTTTACTTCATACCATTTAATTACTGAGGATTCCAAATTATAATCTAGGGCTAGGGATGAGAGGCTAGTGACAGGGTTAGCCTAGGATGCACAAAGCTTTGGGTTCAATCCCCAGCACTGCATAAGCTGGCTCATAGCTCATCAGGGTATGGGAATTAGAAATTCAAGGTCATTATCGGATACAAAGGAAGTGGAAGGCCACAAGACCCCACACCTAGAAGAGGAAGAAGGAAAAGAGCAGGAGGAAGACATTGAGATAAAACAGAAACAGCAACAGATTGGTAATTCCAGTCAGTCTGACACAAAAGCCTGAGTTCTCCATTATCTCCTTAATGGACCATTAGTTAAGTATCATCATCATCATCATCATCATCGTACCAATTTCACAAACTCTATACAAACAGCATATCCAGTTCTGCTCCTAACACACTGTAAGGAATGGTACACCACCAGTAAGAAACTAACAGAAAATAATGACAATTTCTGTTAGTCCCCAAAGTTCCAGAACTTAAACTTAACTAGACCTAGTGCTAACTTGGTAAACAAAATCTAAACTTACCAATCTCAACTCTGAACAGTAGGGAAGGTGATTTTCTAGTAACATTCCATCTGTTAAATAGCAAACTGCTGACACCAAAAGCTCTCTGTTATACCGAGCAATCTCTACATTTAATATTAGGTTAAAAACATTGTCACTACGCAGTCCTGGCTGGCATGGAACTTGCTATGTGGACTACTCCGACTTCAAACTCAGAGACATTCCTAACTCCCAAGTACTCAGTGTGAATTGCCACGCCCTGCAAAATTACATTTAGGGTAACAAAAAACATACACTTTTACAAAGAGCAAAGGTTTTCTGTTCTGTGTATAGTTTGGTCTCATTGAGCCCCAAGCTGCCCTCCAACTCATTATACTAGCAAAGATAGCTTTGAACTAATCCATCTCCCTCCACCTCCAAAATACATAAAACACCCACTTTAAGTGCTTGAAATATACCCACAGGAACAGAGAACAGAAATATTCCTTATCCCCAATTACAACATAATATCAGAAAACTTTCAAGACATATTTTTAGGGCCTAAGTGTAAACCAAAAGAAATCTCTCTAATGCCAATTCTAAGTTTGTTACCACTTTAATTTTTAATTTTTCAAAAAGTTTCTACTTACTGCATAGCTGTGTCAGAAACCCAAAATAGCCTTTTCTAATGAGACTTGTTCCGGCATATGTTTCTAAGATACTGCCTCAATGTGTGTATGTAAGTATGTATTATGTGTATATGTGTATATATTTACGTGTGTAGTATATTTGTATGTATGTATCTATGTGTATGTGTGTGTAACCAAGTTATGAGATAACGGAGTATTAATACGAAAGTGGCCCTTGTTATTCATAATAAAAAAAATAGCATAAAAGCCTGAAAGAAATAAAAATCAATTTAACGCAAAGTAACCACGTTTGTTCACCGTGTAGTGAACACCACGGATCTGTGCACAATGCTCAACCTCAAAACAAGAATTCTGCAGGAAGCTGTGCTCCTCTTCCCTGCCCTCCCCGCATCTCACCGAGCACCGTTAAAAACCTGGATGCACAAAGAATTGCTTCCAGGCCTTAACTAAACACAAACTCAGCTACAAACTGGGAAATCACAATTGCAGAACGTGACAGATCTAGCTCTGAAAACCGTTCGCTTCCGTGAGAAGATACAAAAGAAACGGTGGGAAACGTGTTGCACTGTCTACCCTCCCCAACCGTCCCAAAACAGCGCTACTTTGTGACAAGCTAATGTGTGCGTGGGTTTATTCCCGAAAGTTCTGACCCTCTCTCTTTCTTTTTTTTAATGGCTTAAGAGCAAACACTCAAAACACTGGAAACCGTCCCCAGCGGCGAGCTGGTTGCTATGGCAGATCCTGGAAGGACATCACTTTGCCCAAGAAACTACTATCCCCCGGGTACGAGTGAACTAATGGGAAGGGTAGTGTCATTCACCAAGAAAGAGGGGAAGAGAAAAATCCAAAGCAGACAGGCTTCCTCCTCTCCCTGGAGAGGCTTGGAGCGAGACCAGGGGCTTCAGCCGGGGTTCCAAAGTGTCAGCAGGCCCCCGTCGCCTCTGCACCCGCAGGCAGCGCAGCGACAAAACAGGACCATCGCCATCCCCACCTCTGTCCTCCAGGCACCGCCAGGGACGGCGTCCCAGAGCCCGCCCCGGCCGGGCCCGCCCCGCTATCTCCTCCCCCGTTATCCGCTCGCCGCCGCGCTCGGGCCTGGACTCGCTTCTTCAGCCTCCCCGGGTCCCGCACAGGTCACCGCGCGGGCGCATCGGCCGCCACCCCGGGCGAGGCTGAGGGAGCGGGGCCGCGGGGCAGCAGGGCCGGGAAGGCGCTCGGCGCGGTCCCTCACCTCCGGGTGGAGAAGGGGCACGCAGCCCGTTTCGGTATCGTACTCATCCGGGCCGTCCGCCATCTTGGTGTTAAATCCCTCCTCCCGCTGCATGCTGGGAGAAAGCGTTTCAGCCTCGCGGGGCTCGGCAAGGCGGAGGGCGAGCGCGAGGGCGAGCGCGAGCCCGGATGAGGGCGACACGGCCCGCCGCCGCCTCCTCCTCTTCCCCCGAGCCCCCGGGACGCCCCCTCAGCCCCTCCCGCCGCGGAGGGCTCGGGTCCCGATGCGCGTGCGCCGGCCCGGCCCGGGCTCTCTGCTGCAGTGCGCCGGGGCAGCGGACCGCGCTGGGCGTGGGCGCAGCGGCCCGGGGGCGGGTCCGGGTCGCAGGCCGATGCTGCTTGGCTCCGGCCACCCGGGAAAGGCCGCGCGCGAGACAGCACCGAGATCCAGGGTTGCGCAGGGCAGGATCCGGACCCCTCCGTGGGCTTAGGGTGTGACCCCGGAGGCCGAGGATGCGTTCTCCTCGCCGTGCGTGCCTTGGGGACACCGGGAGAAACAAGGACAAAAAAAAAAAAAAAATCCGGCTTCCTGGAAAAGCTTTTGTTATGTGATGCCCTCCTTGCGATTGAGCTGAGACATTTTTAAATCACCGTTTTGACAAGGTCAAAGTCCCACACGTTCCCATCTGCTACATTTTAATAGGACCCAGGAATTGAAAAGTGAAACCTTTTAACATGAAAGCTCTAGAGTGTGACCTAGATAAAAATGATTAAAGCCGTCTCTAAGAGGATATTGGGGTTGGGAGGGGGCTGATGGAACAATTGTAGAAAGGATTTGTTTCTGGTTTTGGCTACTAGGGGTTGTAAATCTCTACAGCGCCAAGGCGCATTGAGCAGAGCGATCGTGAAACAGGACTGATGAGAGATTCTGATACTAACCAGTCCCCTGTCAAAGCAAAAATCAGTCAAAGATAACCAGGGAGGAAAAACCTGCAGTCGGACCAAACCAGATTTGATAGTAAATCGGGAGGAAGACACACCAGAGGAAAAAAAGAATAGGGGATGGAAGAGGAAACCCCTTTGTAAGGTTTGTGTTCCCGCCAAAAGAATCTGAGGAGGGTCTAGGGAGAGCTGAGATCGGTTCTGGATTGGACATCATCCATTCTGAGGAGGTGAGGAAAAACGGGGAGTAACAAGGCATTGGACAAGATCCTGAGGCTAGTACAGTTCAGTACTGGGCTCTCCCAGTAACAAATGAAAATAGCAAAGTAGACCTAGTAACCGTAAAAAGGCAGCGATCACTCAGAAGAGGATGAATATGCTATTTTACAGCTGCTTCTGGCGAGGGAAAGGAAGCGATCTCTGTTCTCTGTGAAGCTGGCTGAATCTCTGTGTCCTCTCAGCTCGGTTTTTCCTTCCGGCACGGACCGATTTTCTTTTTCTTTTTTCTTTTTTAGTCCTGGCAGAAACCAAGCAAACCTAAACAGAATTTCTAGTTCTCCGTTTACAGCACCAAAATTGTTTTTCGGTGACGTGTCAGCATGGATAGAATCCGTTTTACTGAGCTATTACAGGCACAATCACCTTACCCTTGGTCTTTTTTGCATTTACTTAAATCTAGAAAGAAAGAAAAAAAAGAGGAAAGAAACAGTTGCGAGATTGTGGCATTAAAACAAACCAGAAGTGAACGACAAAACTAGACATGGAGAACAAAAACAAACAAACAAAATTACGTGAGAGCCCATGGGTTAGAAGTATTGGTGCAGGTATATGATGGGAATATCCGTAAAAGGTGTTCAACCTAGGAACCCTGGGTTCACAGAAGACTTTGGTAGAAAGGTCAAAGTCAATTGAATCAGCAAAATCCACTGTTTAGCCCACATGGTAGTTTGGTCATTTAAAAGACATAATTTAACTAGATAACAAAATTAAGTAAATCAAAAGATTTCAATTTTTTTAATGTAGATTTTGGATTTGGGGGGAGGGGGCTCCTTCTTTCTGTCCATTATAAGTCAACCTGCCTTCCCCAGAGTCTTTCGCCGCCACAGTGCTTGGCCTCACTCAGGCCAAGAATCAATGAAGACAAAGACTGAAACCTATGAAACCCTAGCCTGAAATGAATCCATCGTCATCTGAAAGGAAACAAAAAAAAAAGGTCTAGGTCTCTATCCGGATAGCCCAGGGCACCTGAGCCTTCTTGCTCAGCCACTGCCGGACTCCTTGTTGTTATCTGACCAACTACTGGGGACAATTGTGTTTGTCACTTCTGAGAAACCTACAGCTTCTAAGTGAAAATATTACTGTTAAAAGAAGCTGAGGGGAAAACAACGCAGAAAGTGAAAACTCCGTGTCTTTGTCCTCACTGCAGTACAGCTGAAATAAATAATTACTGAAGGAACACATAGCAATTCAGGAGCAAACGTGTCCGTTTTCAGGAATAGAGAGGCACACTCAAGAGGTGGTCTTTACAAGCCAGCCTGGACCTTGTTGCTTGACTGTCTCAGAACAATGAAAAGAACAAAAGAGAGCACCAGGTCTTGAGAAAGCCTGACAAACTGAACTAGGTTTAGTTGGGAGCAAAACAGCAGTTGGCTCTATTCAGACTCCTCCTTGTGAATCACGGGGTTTTATCTACACAGCCTAAATCTGATAAGGTTCCCCAGAGACGTCGGTACAGCAGATAAGTATACTGATCCCAAGAATGATGGAAGAATGGCATTTGTAGATAAAAAAGAAACAATGTTCAAAGAGAGCCATCCATTCATTAAGGGAAGAATGGGGAAGTGAATTTAGATTGAGCGACATTGGAAGGAATGGGCTCCGGTGGTGTAGACATGGCTTTGGAGGGAACCTGAGAAACAACTCAAGCTAAACACACCTTTAGCCACCGCCTAGTACTTCTCCAGTTTTACCACCTCACAATGGGCAAATGATAGGGAATTTAGAAACCCACCGAAAGTCACAGAACCAGGGCTGTAACAGAATCATATCAGGGAGCCGCCTGAACTTCCTGGTCAGCTCCTTCACCGCCATCCCTTATTTCTTCTCTTACAACTAGCTGCAATGGATTGTTTGATTTGTTAGGTTATTTGAAAAACAAAATGTGTAGGTATGTGTGTCTGCATGTGGATATGTGCATGAGAGAGTCTAGTTGTCCATGGGGCCAAAGGCATTGGAGCCCCTGGAGCTGGGATTACAGACGTTTTGCCAGATGTTAGTTCTAGAAGCCAAACTCCAGTCCTCTCTTCAAAGAGCAGCCAGCAACCCTCTTAACCCTAACCTTTGAGCTATTTCTCTAACCCCTATTCAGTGTTTTGTTTTTTAAATCATAGTGAGAGCATTTAACAGGAGGTCTGAACTGTTGACTGCTTAGCACAGCCCTGTGCTAAGCACAATGTTGTGGGATGGATTCCCTAGATCTGGCAGCTGATACAATTTGTACGCACAGAACAGCGGCTCCCTTGCACCCTTCCCTGGCTCCTGCCAACCCCCTGCTGTGCTCCCATCGGTTTGACTGTCTTCATATTCTGCACGAAAGCAGAGGCCCGCAGTATTCCTTCCGCCACTGGCTTATTTTACTTAACACAATGTAAACCCAAGGTTTATCTATGTTGTTGTATGTGCTCCTTTTTTTTTTTTTTTTTTATCTACGAATGCCCCTCAGAGAGTGCTTACATGCTCTTCATATCTTGGCTACTGTGAGCCATGTTGGTTGAAATGCAAAATGATGCAGTCAACGTGGAAAACAGAATACACACACACACACACACACACACACACACACACACACACTAGAATGTTTTGCAGGCTGTGGCCCAGCTAGTCCAGTAATGACTGTCTCCCAATGGAAGGTCTAAGAATCCACTTGTTCAGTCCACGAGGCTGGATGTCTCCGCTGGTCTTCAGTATCCTCCAGAACTCTGAGGAAGGAGGCTATAAAGCCAGTGAAGGAATGGAATGGCCAGCAAGAGCAAGCAGGCAAAGAGAGCAAGCTTCCCTCTTCATGTCTTTTAGGCTGCCCACAGAAGGTGTGATCTTCCCACTCAAAAGATCCAGATGAAAAGCGGGTCTTCCCACATCAAATAATTTTTTTTTTAAATTCTCTTAGGTGTGCACAGATGCTTGGACTTTCATTTATTCCAGATGCGATCAAGTTGACAACCAAGCCATGCCGTTACAAGGGTTCTCGTTTCTCCGTATCCTCACAAAAACACATGTTCCTTTCTTCAGTTTCTGTGTCTGGTAGGTTGTTTGGGTTTTACAGGTTTTTTCTTTTTAAGTGTTTTATTTATTTATCAGGCTACAAAGTGACAGGTTTTCTTCTAGCATTTCCCTCCCACTCTTCCTGTCCCACTTCTTGTTCCCACCTCTCTGATAAACCCCTCTGCTTCTTCCATTGTCATACCACATGTGCTCCATGGCTTTCTCCGCCTTCCTCCCTTAAAGCCTCCTTCTCCCCGTTTTCTAGCTTCCTGGCCTCCATCCACATTCATTCCCACATATTCATATTTAACAATGAGAAGCTCTTAAAGGATCCACATATGGTAGAGAACGTATGTTACTTGTTGTCTTTCTGATCCTAGATTACCTTAATAAAAAATACTTTCAGGCTCCATCCGTATTGTTGCAAATTTCAAAAGTTTGATTTTCTTAATGACTACATTTAAATTTTGGGGTGTATAAATACCCTGTCTTCACGACCCATTCATCTGTTTGTTGATCTAAGCTGTCTCCCTTTCCTGCTATTGTGAATAGAGCAGCAGTAAGCTTGGATGTGTGGATGTCTGTGGTAGGATACGGCTTTGATACGTTTTGAGTGCAGGCTCAGGATAGAGTAATCAGGTCATGTGGTAGTTTTATCTTGAGTGTTTTGAGAAGTATCCACACTGACAGCGACTTCACCCACATACGGTTGTTTTTCTGTTTTGTTTTGTTGTTTGTTTTTAAAGATTTATTTATTTTATGTATGTGAGTACACTGTAGCTGTCTGAAGACGCACCAGAATAGGGCATCAGATCCCATTACAGATGGTTGTGAGTCACCATATGGTTGCTGGGAATTGAACTCAGTACCTCAGGAAGAGCGGTCAGTGCTCTTAACCGCTGAGCCATCTCTCCAGCACTGTTTTTCTGTTTTCGAAGCAGAGTCTAATGTAGCCAAGGGTGTCCTTAAACTCCCTATGAAACTGAGGATGACTTAAACCTATGATCCTCCTCTGTCCACCTCTCAAGTGCTCGGATTACAGGAGAGTGCCACTGTGCCCAGTTGCTTTTTGATGTTTGACAGTGTCCACACTAACATGTGCGTATTAATAGCCCTAATAATTAGCACTTTGGGGCACCTTTCATAAAACCATTGTCCATTTGCATATCTTTAGAGAAATGTGTATTCTGTGGTCCATTTTTACTGGGTCGTCTGGGGTTTCTCCACTGAGCTGTCTGAGGAATTCACTGTCTATATTGGATATAGAATTTACAGTGTTTCCTCCCATTTCTGAAGGGTTTGTTTTTGCTTTGTTCTTTGCCTCTGAGAGGATGGCATTTAGCTCAGTGTAATCCTCCTTGTCTTGTTTTGCCTTTGTTGTTTGCTTCTGTGTGTTATCTGAGGAGTCAGTGCCAAGCCCAAGATCATGAAGATTTCACATGCTTCCTTCTACAAGTTTGTGGAGCTTGAGTTATTGCATGTCCCTCTCATTTCAAGTTGATTTTTGTGCAAACTATTAATCTAACTTCATTCTTTTTTGAATGTGGAATGCACTTTTCCCAGAATCATCTTTGTTCTCTGTCTCTGTCTCTCTGGAGTGTTTTTTGACTATGTAGAGATATTTTGGGGTCCCATATGAATTATGAGTTTAGGATTTTTCTGTATCTACTTTGTAAAGAAAATCTTTTGGGCTTTTAAGAAATGCATTAAAGCTGTACAGCATTTTCAGTAGTATAGAGATTTTTAGCAGTAGTAATTTTTTCCAAAATAAACACATGAATGTCTTTCTATTTAAGTGTGTCTATCTTGATTTTTTTATCAATTATTTATAATTTTTTAGTGTAGCAGAATTTTATTTTATTTTCCTAGTTAGTGTTTTCATTTTTTTTCTTTATTGATGTCTGTCCTAAATGGTATTGTTTTCTTAATTTTCCTGTCAGATAGTTTACTGTTAGTGCATATAAACACACTGATGTTTGTTTGTTTGAAGACAGGGTCTTATTCTGTAACCAAGGCTGGCCTGGACCTCAGAGCAATTCTCCTGCCTCCGTTTCCTGAGTTACTAGAGTTAGAGCCATTACACCCAACTTGACAAGTGATTTTCAGTTGCTGATTATGTACCATGCAGCTTTATTTTTTAGTATAACATATGACAATTAAACATTTTTTCTGCACAAAATGTTGGAAATAGTAACCTTAGCATAGAGATATTTTTAATCTTAAAATTCTTGGGTCCTTAGATTATTTGGACCGGCTGAATTCTGTTAGGTAATGATAATATTTTCAATTCTTTCAAGTGGAATTGATGGTAAGATTTCTACAGAAGTGTGTCACTGCAACTGCCAGCATCAGAACTAGAAAATACTGCCTCTGAGAACCAAGTGGAGGCAAGGAGTCATGGGGCCAACACTGAAGCGTGAGCCATTTCTCCCCGCAGTCAAAGTATGGCTGAAGATAAGCACCTAAGAAGGCCATTTAGGAGGAAACAAAATACACATTATAACTAAACCTTTAGGAGAAAGCAGCAACATGTTTCCAAGTGTTGCCCACACCCTTTCTTTAGCTAATACCCAGCTTTTATTTTTGCCTCTTAGTCACTTGTGTTCTTCACAATAACTCCTGGTCTACAGAGCTAATGCCCATGAACCATCACCGAGCCAGAAAGCTCTTCCTTTGGCTGCTCTGGAGGAATCGCCCCAAGCTATCTGACATCCACTCTCTTCGCTGCTGTCTAAGTCACTGTGAAGGGACTAAGTGTTGGGGAGCATGGCGGCATGCATGCCAGCACTGGAGATATAGCTGAGAGCTACCTCCTGACCCATAGACACAGACAGACAGGCAGACAGACAGACAGACAGACAGACGCTGGACTTGACATGGGCTTTTGAACCTTCAAATCCCACTCCTTCCAACAAAACCACACCCCCTAATCCTTCTAATCTTTTCAAATAGTGTCATTCCCTAATAACTAATAACAACCCATGGAGGCAGTTCTTACTCAAACCACCATACTATTCATGATTCTAGGGCAGGATGAGCCTGAGCTTTAAGCATGTGTATTTAATTTAGGAGTAGAAGGTGCTAGAGCTGTGGAGCTAAGGGTGACTAGGTCTGGCCATGCTGGGCCCCTGCAGGTATTCATGTTCAAGACTTCATTAGGATAGTATGGATATTCCGGAAGCGTTGCAGGTTGCTAGCTGATCTCATTATCATTTCTAGAAAGTTCTCCAGCACTGCCCTTTCTCCATGCTTCTGTTATTCGAGGAGCATATTATATTAGGAACCTCAGACTTTTCTTAGATTGACCTCTTCACCTGAGAGTAAACTAGAATCGAAAATCAGGGAATTTTTTTAAATTATTATTTAGGCAGTGTATCATTTTGTAGTCCTAGGTGGCTTGAAGTTTGATTTGTAGACCAGGCTGTCCATGGTCTCAGAGTTTGCCCTGCCTCTCCTCCTGAGTGGTGGGATCAGAGTTCCAGGACAGCTAAAACTATAGAGAAACCCTCTCAAAAAAGAAAGAAAGAAAGAAAGAAAGAAAGAAAGAAAGAAAGAAAGAAAAAAGGAAGGAAGGAAAGAAAGACAGAGAACAAAAGAAAAAGAGGGACAAAAGAAGAAAGCCTGAGCCTGCATTCTGAGGTTTGTGTGCTCTACTTAGGTGAAGTTTCTATGTCCTTTCCATAGAAAAATATCTCCAGATAGCCACTTGCTCCCCAAGCTCAGTGAGTATCCCTGGACACTCTAGCGAGTGTTCCCAAATTCAACAGCCTTTCTTGTGATCTTTTCTAATATTTTAGCATAAGAGAATGAATGCAGAGGTGTTAGGTGTTTTATTTCCCCTCTGAAACTTGAGGGTATTCACGTGAGTTCCAGAGATGAAGCTCTGCCAAGCCATCTCAGCCCCTCCCCCAAGTGATGTCTTACAAGTTTGGTTCTTGACTAATGCCCTTAACCTGGAAAGGACTTTGACAAGTCATCTCTCCTGTTGTCTTCAGACAAGTAGTCCTCAGCAAATGTAATGTAGAAGACAAACTATCATAGGATGCTGGCTCTGGCTGGGAAGCTCATTAGCAGTATAACCTCTGTCATTTGACCTGATTTCTCAGCCTGTTTTGTCAGCTGTAAAATAAAGGGATCAAGAGAGGAGCTCTCTGGAGTCCCTTTTAGGCCTGGGGGTTTAATGGTCAGAAGAACCATCCCTTAGACTGTTCTCCTTTGAACATCCACAATGAGATGCCCATGGTTCCTGCAAACAACTTTTATTCTTCTGTGGGTTTTGCTCTCAGAAAAGTTTCCTCTGTTTTTTCTTTTTTTTTCTTTTTCTTTTTGTTTTTTTTTTTAAGATTTATTTACTTTTTTGTGCTTTGGAGTTTGACCTGCATGTATGTCTCTGTGAAGGTGTCCAATCCCCTGGCACTGGAGTTACAGACAGTTGTGAGCTGTGACATGGGTACTGAGAATTGAACCCAGGTCCTCTGGAAGAGCAGCCAGTGCTTTTAACCAATGAGCCATCTCTCCAGTCCTCCTCTTTCTATCTTAAATTCTTCATTCTGTGAGTCTTCTTCTTCTTCTTCTTTTTCTTCTTCTTCTTCTTCTTCTTCTTCTTCTTCTTCTTCTTCTTCTTCTTCTTCTTCTTCTTCTTCCTCTTCATTAGTTCTTTTAATATCCTTCTCAACCCTCCCCTCTGGAGTTCTTTGAGGCAAGGTCTTTCGAAGTTGCCCAGGTTTGCATTGAACTTATTCTGTAGCCCAGGCTAGCCTTGAACCTACAATCCCCTGACCTCACCCTGCCAGGTGTCTGGGATGATAGGCCTTCACCACCAAGCCCAGTTTTATCCAGTGCTCAAAGGCTTCCCATTGGATATTCTGTCTCTGGGGGAAATAAGAGAAGCTTAAGCATTGTGGGCGTATCATCCGGTTTCCCCATTTTCCTGGGCTGGTTTATATGCTTCCGGGATACATTCACAGAGCGGATAGAGTGGCTGAAAGTATCACATATAAAGAGAAATATAAAGAGAATAAACTAAAACCAGGTGTGCTGGCTGGTTTTGTGTCAACTTGACACAAGCTGGAGTTATCACAGAGAAAGGAACCTCCCTTGGGGAAATGCCTTCTTGAGATCCAGCTGTAAGGCATTTTCAAATTAGTGATCAAGGGTGGGAGGGCTAATTGTGGGTGGAGCCATCCCTGGCCTAGCCCATTGTGGGTGGTGCCATCCCTGGGCTGGTGGTCCTGAGCTCTATAAGAAAGCGGGCTGAGCAAGCCAGGGGAAGCCAGCCAGCAAGCAGCACACTTTTACATCAACTCCTACTTCCTGTCCTGCTTGAATTCCAGTCCTGACTTCCTTTGGTAATGAACCACAGTGTGGAAAACGTAAGTTGAATAAACCCTTTCCTCCCCGGCTTGCTTCTTGGTCATGATGTTATGTGGAGGAATAAAAACCCTGACTAAGACCCCAGGTATGGTGGTGCATGTTTGTAATCCCAGCCCTCAGGAATGGAGACACAAAGATGCTGAAGGCTAGCCCAGGCTACATAGTGTACATATCTATACACACACACACACACACACACACACACACACACACGAATGATTGTGGTTCCATTAGATCCCGAGGGAGCTGAACACTTTCTCTACTGGCTCTGTGGCCTTTGTCTAGTTGCAATGCACTGTGTCACTGGTGTGGTGTGCAGGGATGAACTGTGCTGCCCGTTGTCATTAATACTGAATAATGATGAGAGATTGCTACGTTACTGGTTTATCCCTGTTCAAGCTTATTTTATAATGGACCCTTTTAAAAAAAAAAAAAACAGCTTCGAGCTGGAGAGATGGCTCAGCGGTTAGGAGCAGACTGCTATTCCAGAGGCCCTGAGTTCAATTCCCAGTAACCACATGGTGGAATCCATGCCCTCTTCTGGTGTGCCTTAAGATAATGACAGTGTACAGTGTACTTATGTAAAACAAATAAATACATCTTTTTTAAAAAGCTTCATTTTTTTAGATTTATTTATTTATTTATTTTATGTATGTGAATATACTTTAGACACACCAGAGGGCATCAGATTCTGTTACAGATGGTTGTGAGCCACCATGTGTTTGCTGGGAATTGAACTCAGAACCTCAGGAAGAGCAGTCACTGCTCTTAACCACTGAGCCATCTCTCCAGCCCCCATGTTTGTCTTTTAAAGTGTGTGTATAATTCTGTCTGTCTCTCTTTATCTGTGTGCCTGTATACGTGTGTACAAGGGCACTGGGCACTGGATGCTCTGGAGCCAGAGTTACAGCTGGTTGTTAGCTGCCCAACATGGGTGCTGAAAACCAAACTCAAGCGTCCTAGAAGAGAGATGTGGGTTCTTAAGCAGTGAGCGGTCTCTCTAACTCCATAGGATGTACTCCTGACACTGATGAGGAAAAGGATCCTGCCAAGTTAGCAGGCCAAGTCACACCAGCAGCTGTGCATCTCCCGTATGTCACACTGGACTGTCTCATGTCTCCTGAGTAGTTTGCTCTCCCATTTTACCCATTGTGACACAGGAACCATGGCTGTACCAGATAGCCTACTTACGTAATACCAGGTTTGTGTGAGTGCCCTCTGACGGTCACCAATGATGAAACGGATCCACATGCTCCCAGTCTGAGAAGTACATATGTATCTGTGCACACGTGTCCTGAGAATATGGCATCTTAGCTGTGTAAAATATGCCACCGTTCTATTCATTCTGAGATATTATTCAAATTCAGTGTTTATGATGATCACCTTAGATCTTGTCCATCGTTTATCGATAGCAGAGTATATTGGTTTTAAGAGACTGAAAGCGTGTTTGAGGTTGCTTATAGAGTAGGAACCTTTATTGTTTCTTACAAGCAGTCTATAGTCGATGTGGTTCAACAGTCTGATGGTATTTGAAGATCCAAGTATTTTTCAGGTTAGATCAACGGCTCAGTGCTGTCATGAAGAGTCTATCAGATTCCCCTCTCTGCTTGGCTCTTCTTGGATAGAAAGTGAGAGATTCCATGTTCTCCACATGACTCTAGCAGCTGTAGCTGCTACTCACCACACAATAGCATAGGCAGGCAAGAAAAAGATGGTATCTTCTTGTATGTCTCCTTTTTGAGCCAGATCTCGTTCCTCAAGATATAAATGCACATGGATACTAGATCAATCTTTGGCAAAGGAACCGAAGACACGCCAAATGAACAGGAGATGGGCTTCTGGAATGTCTACATCTGTCTCTGTTTTTTGCATAGTCCATGACCTATGGGTGTTGTGTCTTTAATTTTAAGACTTTAATTTCTTGTGTGTGTGTGTGTGTGTGTGTGTATGTGTGTGTGTGTATGTGTGTGTGTGTGTGTGTGTGTGTGTGTGTGTGTATTTTGCCAGCATATATGTAAGAGCACTGAATGCATGCCCGGTATTCAGGGAGGCCAGGAGAAGGTATTGGATTCCCTAGAACTGAAGTTTTGGGCGGTAGCAAAGAGCCATGTTGAAGCTGGGAACTGAAGCCGGGTCCTCTGAAAGAGCTGCCTGGAACACACTTCCCTCTTGCCTAACTGGTGAACTTCTTAGATGAAACTTTAAGGCCCAACTCACATGCCACTGCCTTTGAAGAACCATATAAAACATCCCTTACATTCGACTTCACTTTGCTATCTTTGCAAGGTTTCACTGGTGATGGGGGGGGGGGGAGCCAGAGACAAGAACTTCCTTATATTTATTTGCTTTATAATATGATTCCAGGGAACAAGAATTGGGGAGGAGAGATCAAAAATTAAAAACCAGTAGAAAGGAAATGAAAATGGGCAGCCAGTTACAGAATGCATTTACTGTAACTTGCAAGGAGATTGCATCCTACTGGAGAGATTCCAAGCACGGAAAATTCAGAACTATTTGCTCAAAGAAGAACAGATACTTCTGCACTCTTCTTTGTCTGAGCTTTTACAATTATATGTCTGCATAGAAAACGAAGCCTTAGGGTTGGAAACAAAAGATGCCCACTGCAGTGGTCCTGTGTCATCTTGGCTCTACTGGTAACTATGGATACAAGGTGACTATAAGGTGTCTTGTCCATTCCACAGTGTGTTTTACTCAATCTGCTTGGAGCCTTTGTGTGTCACAGCACCTTAAACGTGGCGGGTGAACACGTCCGAGAGAGAGCAAATCTGGTAGCACTGGAGAGACAGGCACAAGCTTTGACTGTTTTCACTCAAGGCTGGGTTTTTATTTCTTTCACACCGCCTGGCTAGGTTGCCTTTTGTCTCATGGAGCAATTAGCCTTACTGAGTAATGAACTGTTGCCTTTCCCCACTTAGACTTATCATTCAGCATGGTGGCACTGAGCATCCCAGTCAACATCACATTGTTGTCACAAGGTAATCTACCAAATTTCATGTTGCTCCAAGTCCTGTGAACTATCGATATTGTGGCAGAGGACAGGAATGTTAATCCACTTAGGTGGCAATAAAGTACACTGCTCTGCCTCCTGCATGAAAGGCAGCTTTTGTCTCTATTGGCAGGACTGAGAAGAATCTACTCCCAAGGGCATCAGCCAGATGCCAGGCAACTTACTTTATAGTAAGTAGTGCACACCCAGCATAGCCGAAGAAATTGGAGCTGTTCTTGGGTTGAATTTCCAGTAGTCTACCACGTTTTTCTCTGGTGGGGCTTGCTCTTGGCAGTGGCCAAACAGGCCCCATAACTGACTCGAACAAGAATATAATGAATGCCTAGCCAGGGGGTGCTGGTGCACCCCTTTAATCCCAGCACTCAGGAGGGAGAGCCAGGGCTATCTCTGAGTTCGAGGCTAGTCTGGCCTACAGAGTGAATTCCAGGACAGCCAGGGCTACACAGAGAAACTTTGTCTTAGAAAACAAAACAAAAGAACACAATGAATACCAACAAATCTACATGCTAGTCTTTTGCAGGGATAGGAGTTTCTGTTTCCCCTCGGGCTGCCGTAGTCATTCTGATTTACTGTTTTACTCAGAGGAAGGTATGAGGTTTCAGGGTTTCCCACTGTTGCTTCCTTTTGCTTTCTTTCTTTATCATAATAATTCTTTGCTACACAATAGAGAAACCAATACAAGAATTCTGCCAGTTGCTCCATACACAACATAAACATTTCACCTTGGCACTTAGGAGTATAAATGTGGGATGACTCTCTGACTCCCCTGAGGTGAGCCTGGGCTAGCTGGTCTCCATGAATGCTCTCTCTACCTACAGGCTATGACGGTGCTTCTTGTCTCCAATATGACATCAGCTCAGAACTGTATTCCACGGGCCTTGAAGTGTCTGCCTGCTTTCCTTCTCTCAATGTAGTGTCTCCATAAATAGATACATCTGGGGATTGTTGGAAGAACATGCAGGATACATGTCTGTGCTGGAACTACAAGCTATTTAATCACCCTCCCCTCCGCAGAATGAGCTCTGGGTCCAGAGCTTGCTTAGCCATGTAATGGGTAAGGAGCTGTGCTTTTCTGCGGTGACAGCTGGCCCTGGGTCTTCTGCTTGCCAGCTGTCCACATTCTAAGTGACATATGTGGGTCAGATAGCACTCCAGGGGATGCTCGTTTAACTCTCCCCAAGGGACGCCACCCTGGCAGCCATTATTTCAGAAGCCTGTGGGCAAGGTCCTCGGTGTTTGCCGCTCTGGCCTTGCAGCTCATTACTGTAATTTTGTTCCCTCTCGTTCTGTCTGACAAGGGCTGTGGCCATCTGGCCTCTGCTATTTTGGATGGGTATTGATTGGTTGAATGAAGAAAATCCAGTTCTGTGGCAGAGCCACAGTTAGGGTTTCGTTGCTGGGAAGAAATATCATGACCAGGCAACTCTTATAAGAGCAAATGTTTCATTGGAGCTGGCTTAGAGTTTCAGGGATTCAGTTCATTATCATCGTAGCGGGAAAGATTGCTGGAGGAGCCAAGAGTTCTACATCTCAATCTACAGACAGCCAGAAGGAGACTGGAATTCCGCACTGGGTGGAGCTTAAGCAAAGAAGACCTTAGGGCCCACCCCCACAGTGACACATTTCCTCCAACAAGGCCACACCTACTACAAAGCCAAGCCTCCTAATAGTGCCATTCCCTGGGGGCCAAGCATTCAAACACATGAGTCTATAAGTCAAATCTATTCAAACCACAAATACAGTAGACAGCCACCATTGAATAACCCAAAGAAGCCAAAGGCATCCTCATCACAGAATTTCTGTCTTAGAGGTTAGTGTGTCCTCTGGGCTCAGTTAGAGAAACACAGTTAGGCGGTGAGTCTCAGGTCTTCTATGTTTCCCCATCATTCTAAGTTCTTGTAGATGCCTTCCTTAAATCGAGGCACTGTTATGTCCCCTTCATTCCCTTCATCTATGCTCCAGGCACCCTTTTCCACCATGTAGTAAGATGGTCTCACTTCACCATAAAAACCTATGTTGTCAGTGATAACTGCCCACTTTTATATCCTGCCCTCCTTGGCTTATTACTATCAAGATCCACCACATACCTTTGTTCAGACAAGTAATACTGCCTCTCACCTTATCAGAGTGAGTGCAGAGGCCCCAGGCAAGAAGAGGCTGTTCTCTCTAGGCCAGTGGCTCTCAACCCGTGGGTTACAACCCCTATGGGAGTCCAACAACTTTTCAGGAGTCACCTAAGACCATCAGAAAACACAGACATTTATATTACAATTTGTAACAGTAGCAAAACTACAGTTGTGAAGTAGCAACAAAGATAATGATGATGGGGTGTTCACCACAACATGAGGAAGTGTACAAAAGGGGTACAGGTTTAGGAAGATTGAGAACCACTTCTCTAGGCAAAGCAGAGAGAACTGTTTATCCCAACAGAACATGCATGTTGGAATGTGTAAGTAGAAATGTCACAGGCTGAACACTATCGTGCTTGGCCTCAGGCTCTCTTTCTTTCTCTGACATGGATTCTGCCATAGATCCAGCGATGCCTTGTCTGGGCTGCTCATTTTGTTTCCTTGGTAGTTCCATTACTATGTTGTTCAGGCTTGAGTCTGGCTGCCAGCATAGTTTGCTCTACCAATACAGAAAACAAGCATCTGCTTAAATGCCACCCGGAAGCCATAAAGGTTAGCTTTAAATGCCAACTTTACACAACTTATAATCACCTGGGAAGAGCGTCTCAGTGACAAATTGTCTACATTTGGTTTAGCCTGTGGATATAAAGGTTTGGGTACTATCTCAAGCTGATTAATCTGAGGATCCAGCCCACTGTGGGTAGCACCATTCTCTAGGCAGGGGGCCCTGAATTGTCTAAGAGGAGAAAATCAAGCTAGCAAGCAGCATGCATATATTTATTGCTCCCTGCTCTTGACTACAGATATGAAATAGCCAGTGGCTTCAAGTTCCTACCACTGTGATTATAACCCAGCAATGACGGACTATAAGATGAACGGCAGACTCTTTACTCTCCCAGGTCACTTTTTATCAAGATATAAAACTAAAACAGAGGTTTTCTGTTTTTTTGTTTTTTGTTTTTTTTTTTTTCATGGCTTTCCCAGAACTGCAAATTGGTTACTTGAGCCCTTGTTTTTGTTTTTAATCTAAATGTTCCCTTGTCCAAAGCTAGCCACCCCATAGGTCCCATAATTACCTGTACCTTCAAAAGTTCAAAGATGTCCCTATTTGTCTTAGTCACTGTTCTGTTGCTGTGAAGAGACACTGTGACCAAGGACACTCCTCTCAAAGGAAGCATTTTATTACAGCTTCGGAGGTTTAGTTCTTCATCATCATGGCGAGGAGCGTGGCGAGCGTGCAGACAGGTGACAGGTGAACAGTAACTAAGCTGCATCCAGATCCACAGGGAGAGAGACAGAGACGGAGAGATAGAGAGACAGAGACGGAGAGCTAGAGAGACAGGGACAGACTCTGGGCTTGTCTCTCTGCTTGTAATGGGCTTTTGAACCCTTAAAGCCCACCGCCACCCCACCCCTAGAGACATAGTTTCTACAACAAGGACACACCTCCTAACCCTTTTAACCCATTTAAATAGTGCCACTCCCTGATGACTAGGAATTGAAATATGTCAGCCTATGGGGGCCATTCTGATTCAAACACCACACTAGTGAACCTATACCTTATTCCAGTGATTTATCGATGAAAGTCTAAGTGACGTGACTGAGACAGGGTTACCCATACATGCTTCCCACCAGCAGTGGAAGGAGTTCTGACCCTTGAGACATTAGTACTAGAATCCTTTTAAAAAAAAAAAAATTTAAGAGCCAGATTAGCAAACTAGAAAGCAAACCAGTAAGCAGTGCTCCTCCATGGTCCTTTTTCTTTTCTTTTTTTCCTTTTTAAAATTTATTTATTTATTTAATGTATGTGAGTACAGTGTTACTGTCTTCAGACACACCAGAAGAGGGCATCGGATCCCATTATAGATGGTTGTGAGCCACCATGTGGTTGCTGGGAACTGAACTCAGGACCTCTGGAAGAGCAGTTAGTGCTCTTAACCACTGAGCCACCTCTCCAACCCCTAGAATCCTTGGGTAAGGCAGAGAAGCTTTCAAGTCTACATTTACTATCAAATATCTTAGTCCCTCCAAAAGCCAGACTCTGGTACACAGGTTTTCATATCATTGGTTCACTTTGGGAAATGATTGAAAAGAACAACAGGAGAAAAAGGTAAATGGAGGGAAGGAAAGAACTCCTAAAGATGTGTTTCACTGGGCACCTGGAGCCTGTTGGGGACCTTTGAACACCCAGGTGAACTGTGCCTCAGAAGTGTCAGAATAAAGCGGGTGGCACAGAAGAGGACACCGTCTGTGCTGAGGTGGTGGCACACTCCACCCCCGCACCCACTGGATGCCTGCAAGAAAAGGAAGTAGACAAGTTTTGCCAAGCATTTCGTGTTCAGTCAAAGAAGACACAGAGTAAAACGCAAGAGACACTTCATCCACTTGCAAAATGATGTCAGAGCACAGTTGCCATGGCACCAAAGGCACAGCAAAGGGCAGAGAGGGGAGCAAGAAATATGAGGAAAAAATCAAAGGAGTCGACACACTCATGCCTCCCTTACTGTGTTGACAGACGGCTGTCCTCTGTGCCTGCCACCTATCTCAGACGCTAAACACATTAAAAATAGAAACATGGGATGGATTGGCGTTGGGAGCCCTGGGAAGACGATAGCACTTCCGTGGCGCTCCTGCCAAAACCCAGAACTACACAGGAAGAAATGTCTGGCAAACAAACCAAGGGACAAAATTCATACCTTCTACAAGAGCTCTTCCTTCCCCTAATGTAACTGTTCTGAAAGACAAAAATCTGGGGGATTCACTAAACGAAAAGCAAATGTGATGTTAAGCCTGGATTTTGTTTTGCCAAAACAAACATTATTGGGACAATGAAGTCTGAGTATAATCTATAGGTTAGACAATGTATTTTGAATTGATTTGTTCTATTATATTGTGGATTGTTAGAGAAGGTCCTCATTTTTATATACCATGATCTATTAGGCACAAAGGGTATTGTCTCTGAAATCCCCAATACAGAGTGACAGTAAAACTTTTAGAATTTGAGAAAAAAAATAAATATATGAATGATATTTGATATGTTTTTTTATGGATACTGTGAAATTATGTCCAAAAGAATATTAAATCTTTAACATATATACTTATGTGGTTATGTATACAAATATAAATCTATATAATATATATGTATATATTGCTTTTTGTATATCTATCTTAAGCACCTAGCATAAGGCTCCCTGTCACATAGAAGACAGTATATGTATGTTTGAGAGGGGGACAAAGCAAGGGCAGGTTTTAAGCTGTCTAGTACCGTCTTTTCCTTTAACAATTCAGAATATCCTGCTTAGAAGAGTTCCTTCACTCTAAGACATATATTTTCCTAAAGAAAATTGTACTTTGATCATGAATCTTGGTTGAGTTCATAGATATAGGTAGGCATTACTTTTGTTTTAACATTAAAATTCTACATATCCTGGAATTTACTATAGTGCTACCATTTGGAAAGAGACTGAACATTCATCGTGAAAGTTTCCTGAACTGAGAATCTCAACTCCATGTGGGATCATGTGACCGAACGTGGTGGTAGAGAGTGATGTGGTAAGAGCCAAAGGTTTCTGAATGCACAGTGACCACAGCTTAATTCAAAATCAAGTGTTAGGAATCTCAACACACAGGCTGTGCCCCGTTCATTCCTCCACTATACAGTGTCAGTGAGTGCTGCTCTGTGTAGCCCTGACAGTCTGGAAACTCATCCTGTAGACCAGGCTAGCCTCAAACTCACATAGATCTGCCTGCCTCTTGCCTCCCAAGTGTTGAGATTAAAAGCATGCACCACCACAGCTGGTAAATAATTGCTTCGGAATAAATTTCTTTATTTTCAGCAGTGTTTGATTTGTGTACCTATTTTATATAACGATACATCCAGAGTTCCGTTAAAATTTCCCAGGTGAAGAGGGGGTTAACACATGGCAAAGTGAAGGAATCCCTGGGGTAAGTAACAACAGTCTTAATTCTCTGGGAATAAACTTAATCATACATTTTTATTTAACAAAAAAAGAATATAGACTGATTTTTTTCCTTCTTTTAAACTGTATGTTCAAAGTATTTAAGACGGCTAACATCACAGCAAAGTTCTAAGGCTGTCCTGTAGTTTCTGCTGAGAGGGAAACAAAACAGCAGGTGAGAGTTGGAAGACCCAGGAGAGGTCTAATGAGCCAGCCCGGGTCGCTGATGCTTGAACGTGGTTAATCCCCTAACTTCCTTTTACATAATCGGGGGAATCCTTTTTTTAGCCACAGCTAGTTTGAGTCAGGCTCCTCTAAGATCGCTACAAAACCTGTCACCACCAACACACACAAAAACTGAAACCAGTGGTTTGTCACACTCCACAACACCACTTCGGAGATGTATTCATCGTGGTTTAAAGAAACCTTAAATAGGACCTTCCTCTGGTCCTCACGCGGCGCTCCAGCGGTCAGGCTCCCCACCCCACCCCCACTGCTCCAGATCTTGCTCAGGGATATTTCTCAGTTGTGCTCAAGATCTGGACCAACCCCAGCTTTTCAGCTTGACATGCATGGCAACACATTTGGAGTCTTCTTTCTTATGTAACCTCTCACAAGCTGCTGTATGACGTTGGGATTCAGCCTACCCGTTCTCTATAATTCTCATATTTTTGAGTCTCAAGACTACGGTAAACCATATTGTTATGTGGTGTTTTTGGAGAGGTGGTAAATTTTAAAAGCATGTGAATTTGGGACTGTGGTTCCTTGGATATTAAGAACAACAGAGAAGAGGCAAGAAGACTACAGCTGTGCATTGTGGGAAAGAGAAGACTCCCTGGGGACCAATGTGAACTGAGCATATTTTCTTGTATGAAAAAATCCATTATATATGACCTTGCTGCCAATCCAATTCTAAATTCAATTGCGTGCTTTAAAAACTCCTGAAGTTGGTATGAAATTCAAAAACATGTATATTATTCCTTGGAAGTGATCTGCAACATACATATATATAGCCATAAAAATATAGTTCAGGGAAAAAGAAACAAAAACAGCTTATACATAAATGATTAAGTACTAAATCTCAACCAGGATTATAAGAATATGTATTAAAACAATAGCACACTATATCTTACTAACAGATCGGCAAAGGTCAAGAACAGACCCTCTCAGATACATATTTTGCTGGGAAAAATTCAAGTCAGCATAAGCTCTTTGGATGGCATTTTTGTAGCATTTATCTAAATTTCAAACAAATCTGTTTCCTTGACCTGGAAATTCCATTTCTAGAAATATACAGATTCATCACACACGCACGAAAGAGCTTATATATCACCATATCTTATTTATTATGGCAGCTTGTCACAGTAAAAATCTAAACTCACTCTGATGGTATTTCAGCAGGGAAATGGTTTAATATAGGAAATTTATGTTGTGGAAGAGGTGCGTGGTGGGGCAGAGTGTTAGGTGGAGAAAGCTGTCTCTAAGATTATGTGGGGGGGGGGGGGATTCTGTATAGGAGTAAACATCAACAGGACAGAGAAATGCTGTTGACCTCTGAAAAGTAGATGTTTTTGTCGAGTCAGCTTGCTTGCTCTTTTGTCTGAGATGGGGTCTCTGTGTGCTCAGGACTGGCCTGGAACTCACTATATGGCCCATGCTGGCAAAGGTAGCTCATGGCTGTCTCAGCCCTCTTAGTGCTAGGATTACAGGTGTTAGCCACCAAATCTATGTCGGGAGTCGAGTTTAAGTGAGAATAAAAGGATAGATTGTCTTAAAATTACCTATAGGATGATGTCATTATGCAGCAAGGCAGGTCCAGGAGCCTACCATTGGATGAAAAAGAAGGGTAGGCGGGGAAAAGTCTAGGGAGGAGAGAGGTGGGGAGGAAGCAAGGTGAATCAAGATGGAGCAGGAGAAGGTTTTAGATCCGGGTGGTCTTAATTGGCTATAGGTATATATATGGATAATTTCAAGGGTTTCTATATCTTGGCTTCAAGTCTTGACTTAACTATTTTTTTTCTAATGCCATCTTTAGTAGGTCAGTAGAAACTATTTTACAAGGTATGTGGAATTTTCCCTACATCCTGTCCTTACCTTAGAAGACAGATCATTTGGAGTCTTTATTTTCCCTGGGTTAGATAAAATGCTGTGTCTGAAGAGGAAAGAATCCTACATTGTGGTGGGGGCAAGTGAATGTCCTCTGTCTTGTAAATAGAGAAATAAGGAGGGTATAAGATACTACAATATGCTTCCCCCAGTGAGGGAGTCTGAACTTTGCCCCCTGTGTACCTGTAGGAGGTTGGATGAGGAAAAAGGCAGCAAGCACTGAGATACTGAGGGAAAAAAATTTAACCCCAAACATCAGAGCTCTGCTCAGCCATTTGCTTCCACATCTTCCTTAGATTCAGCTAGCCCTGTGACAATTGCCTCATGGTGGGCATTCATCAACTATAGATGTGGATAATGAATGGCTCAAGAATGAACCATAGAAGGAAGAATCCCTGGAGATTTGAAGGAAGACGTATCCAGGTCCCAAAAGTATGTCAGGACTGGGGAGGCAAAGATGGAGGAGGAGGAGGAAGGAGGAAGAAGAGGAGGAGGAAGAGGAGGAAGACAGAAAGGAGAAGTAAAGAAAAAGAAGGGAAGGAAGTAAAGGAGGGAGAGAGGGAAGGGAAAGGAAAAGAAAAGAAAAGAAAAACATGACTTGACTCATTAGCCATCTCTGTAGCATGGTTTATTGGGGAAGTCTTGTTTCCTTGTATAACCTAAGGAAAGCAGTGTACACACTCAATTAAAACCACACAGCCAGATCAGAAAGGATCCCATTATTTCTAATAACAGAGTACTTGCTTATAAAACATTTTGCATTGAGTAAGACCCCCTCAACATTTGCACAAAATAACATGTTGTTCGTGTTCTCAGGATCTTCCACTGTATATCCATCACAGTATCTGACATTTACTTTCCTGAATCACTGAGCCCACCTTCAACCTCAGCGCCACTAAAACCCAAAGAAACTCTTCTTTTCACACCTAGAGGGACAGACATCCAGTCACAGAGGTTACAGCTGATAATTCTATCACAGGAAATCTTAGAGAAATACTGATACTCCTGTCACTACATGACCATTAACTAAAAGCGACATCACCGGTATTAAATTGAGCGGACATCTCTTTCTTTCCTCCTTTGGGCAGCAAGAAGAGGGTTAGCAGAAAGGACATAGAAGTTTCAATTTAGTTATTTGCATATGTGTAAGTTCCATTTGTATACTATGATAAATATAATGAAGAGGCAAAATTGACAGAAGACTTCTGTGAACCAGAAAGATTTTAGAAATTCTTTTTTTTAATTTTTAATTAGGGTTTTATCTCTATTATCCCGAGCTAGTATCAGCACCCTCGGAGCCATCTGGCATGGCGGGGATCTCTAACTTTGTGCTCTACACCGCCTCTAAGAACTCAGGCATGGTTCACTCCCCTGCCCCTGCTGCTTCTGTCCCAGGTGGATATGACCACCCCAGCGTGTTCCTTTCCTCCACCTCCCAGTACAAACATGACTCACAACCATCAACTTATCAAACAGGTTTATATGTTAAATTCTCAATCCACAAACACTCTACACAATAAGCTTACAACCAGCAGACAAAGATATAAACTGCCCATCCAGAAAAGAAAAATTAGACCCATAGAGACCCTTAGAAATAATCATTACAACCTCATCAAGCTAGAAAGCACTGAGAGAAGCATACACGTTGGCTTCCATCTTGCCTTCATCGATCTCCTCTCTTCTCCTCTTCCTCTCCTCCAGACTCTTTCCCTGCCTACCTCTCCACTGTCCAATCATGTATATCGCCTTAACATAAACTTCCACATGTCTATGTGAGGGTGTTGGATCTCGTGGAACTGGAATTACAGACAGTTGTAAGCTGCCGTGTATGTGCTGAGAACCTGGGTCCTCTAAAGAGCAGCCGGTGCTCTTAACCACTAAGCCTTCTCTCCTGTCCTCCCTCTCTCTTGGAGATTCTATCTGGGACTCAGCATCTGTAGAGATGTCTTTCATCTTAACTCACACGTTTCCACTTTTGCATGGCCTCATTGTCTCCTGGAACAGATGGGCTTTCCCATCTGCCAGCAAGCTTGATCTTCTAGCATTCCAGAAGAGTCTAGCAGCTTCTAGAAGATGTCATATTTCTCACTTTGTTTTAATTTTTTCCCCCAGGGAATTATCTAAGTGACTTGTTATCACTTGACCCTAGGCCAGTCAAGAGGATGGTGGTTTACTCTGATTGGCCCAGCCTACACCATACCTCAATCCTTAGTCCAATGGATTTGAGTACTATAATTAGCAGCTCCATACAAACCCATATGGGCTGCAGAGTCCAGATGATGCCCTCCTGAAGGAAAGGGCTGATGTTACCAAAAGGAAAATGTTTCCAGTGTCTACCTAAGAAGGACCAAATACAGACCGACAGCAGGTCTCTCTGAACTGAGATAAAACACTCCTATTAGAACAGCAGAGGAAACAAAGCATGAGCTAAGATCTGGATAGTGTTAATATGAGAAAAAGAAACAGACCTATTCACAGAATTCAGGGAGTAGGAATGGGGTAGGAGTAGAACCCCTCCCATCCGAAAGTCAGGATTCCAGACCCGACAGGCCCTGCTAATATCACAGCTGAATTCACAATGATCTCATATACTCCTGAATCATAATGTGAGGTACCCTGTGGATTTTTCTTGCCCTTAAAAGTTGGACCTAATTTTATATAATAATTATCAACAGTTTTACTGGCCAGAGCATATGTTTTTCTCATATACCTGCATATATACACATCTCATGTGTGTGTGTGTGTATTCATGTATAAAATATGTAATCATATATCATATATGATATGTTGGGTCTCTTGGCCCTTTAAATTCCTAAATACATTTGTCTACTTGTGAAAAAGATCACTTCCTTTTACAATGAAGAATATCTTGGACCATCTCTTCTAATGTAGTTCAACAGCCAGCAAATGGTCTTACAGCTTACCTATCTTTATTTTGTATTGTTTTGTAAAAATTCCTGTTAGAGCATTCAACTGTGGTTACATCATCCCGAACCCCCACCCCCATGCTGCAGCTTGGCTGTAACAGGCACAAGCTGGATGCTTCTTTTATTTTTATTTTGCCCACGGTTGGCCAAGCTCCCATTCTCCTTCCTCACTCATTTTGGGCTCCAGTTTCATGTTTTAGAACATTTTTATGGTCTCAAGGTCACTGCTGGCATGGCCTTTTGTTTTAATCTCTTTCTTCTTTGTGTTTAATTTGGTGATTTCTTCAAATTTGATCTTTCTTCTGCCCTCCAAGTGACACTACTGGGCAAAGCTTATAGTAATGTTTTTTTCTTTTCTTGTGGTCATTTAACCACTTTCTAGTGTTTTATAAGTTTCTTTCTCTCCGTTTACTTTTTCCACTTCTTGTGCCATTACTTACTCTTCACGTTGCCATGTCAACAGGATTTAGTTGGGCTTATAGTTTAAAGGTTTCATCCGTCTGTCCTGTCCCAAAGAGCATGTAAGCAAAAGCATGAGGCAGACGGTTACATTGTACCCACAGTTTGGAAGCTGAGAACAGTGAATGGTGGTTGTCTTAGTCAGGGTTTCTGTTCCTGCACAAACATCATGACCAAGAAGCAAGTTGGGAAGCAAAGGGTTTATTCAGCTTACACTTCCACATTGCTGTTCATCACCAGAAGAAGTCAGGACTGGAACTCAAGCAGGTCAGGAAGCAGGAGCTGATGCAGAGGCCATGGAGGGATGTTACTTACTGCCTTGCTTCCCATGGCTTGCTCAGCTTTCTTTCTTATAGAACCCAGGTCTACCAGCCCAGAGATGGCACCACCCACAATGGGCTGGGCCCTCCCCCCTTGATCACTAGTTGAGAAAATGCCTTCCAGCTGGATCTCATGGAGGCATCTCCTCAACTGAGGCTTCTTTCCCTGTGATAACTCCAGCTTGTGGGAAGTTGACACAAAACCAGCCAGTGCAGTGGTGGTACTCAGCTCACATTCTCCTTTTCACTCAGTCTGAGACCCTAACCCATAAAATGGTTCAGTCCACAGTTAGGGTATTTCTATCTAGGCCCTTACAGAGAGGCCTAGAAGTTTGTCTTGTAGATGGTCTCGATCGTGCTAAGTTGACAACATTAACCAACATACACACTGTCCATTTTCTCCATTTTATAGACAATTATAAAAATATATACATATATATACACATATACATATATTCGGCAGTCATATGCATCTCATAGAGATGTCTCTGTTTATGTAGCCAAGTTTAGATTTGGGCAAATTGGGGTTGAATCCTTACCTCTGCCACTTAGACTCTCTGTAGTCCTGAAGTAAGTTTTATTTTCCTTCAAATTCCAGGTTCTTATCTGTAAAGCATGGATAATTAAAAAAACAAGATCTCCCCTGCAGGGTTTCTGTGAAGTTGAAATATGCTCACCCAGCCCTACAGGAATCGGCTCACACTTGTTCTCATCTGTGATCTCCAGCCCTCTCCAGCCTCTTCCTTCTAGGCCAAACTCCACGAACACAGGAGCAGTCTTGCCTTGGTTCTTTATACATCCACCCACGTTCCTCCCTAGATATAGTAATTAGAACGGCCACATTGTCATGTCTAACCTAGCGTTTGATGGAAGGTGATTGGTTGTATGGGACTTAAAATGGAAACAGACCTGATCTGCAAAGATCTCCCACACTGGGTGAGAATTCCCTGAAGACATTTCCTATTGTTCTGAGTCCAGAACCCACTGTAGAAGTCCTGTTTGGCCCAGAATTTTCTTTAACTCCTTACATCTACTAAGTAATCTATACAGTGGTTCTGATGTTATGGTTCTGTTTCCCAATTGGTTCTTGATCTGTCAGTAAAGAAGCCATGGCCAATTGATGGGGGGGGGGGGGGGAAAGAATAGGCAGGACTTCTGGGTCTCTGGAGGAAAAGTGGGGGGAAGAGTACTCCAGGCTTTAAAGAGATATAAACCAAGCAGCCATGTAAGATCTTGGGAGGAGCCTATAGGCAGGAGGTTAGAAATGTTTAGCAGGGACTAGATGTGTCTGAGCCACTAAAGTTTAGGACAGGTGGGACGTGCAGTGATAAGAGTATTGATAAGGGCACAGTTTCCCAGGTAGGAGATAGTAGGGCCCAGCAATTGTGCCAAGAAGGCAAATTGAAAATGAGCGTGTATGTGTGTATATGTGTACATGTATGTCTCTGTGTGTGTATGTGTGTCTCTGTGTGTGTCTTTTATCTGTAGATTCAAGGGAACCTGAGTGGGGGCTGGTATCATAGCCCATTCCTAGAGCTTAGGTGGGGTAGAAAAAGCTGCACACAACAGACAGGCTGTACTCTACCTGACGACTCTGGGATCTTCAAGTATTACCAAGGTCATGGTCTTTTACTTGTACAAGCCTGGGACCAAATGGATGCTTCAGTCCTTGGCTGAGAGGCACCAGCACCAGAAGGAAGAATGCTCAAACCTAAGGAGGCTATGAGGGCTCTGGGAGTGGGTCAGCAATGGAGTGAAGCCATTTTCCAGTCAATGTGACTTGGGACCTGGACATAGAGATTAGGCGGTGACCAATGTTGGACTGGCTCTGGCTTGCTCTAATCCTGTTACAACCTTTATGTTCAAACGAGTCCAGCAGAACCCAGATATTGCCCTCGGTTCTGATGTGAATATCTCTTCCCAAGGATGTTAAAGAAAAAAATTCAAATAGAGTTTAAAAATATAATCAGAAAGGTTCAGTTCAGTCAGGTTTGGGGACACATGTACCTTTAATTCCAGCACTTGGGAGGCTGAGGCAAATGATCCTGAATTTTTGGCCTGAGTGGAATAGGAAAATTTGTTTTTAAAGGGGGAGAGAAAAATATAACCAGAATGATAGAAATACCTGAGCAGACTAAGGCATTTCCCATAAAGCATGATCACCTGAGTTGGGGTCCTGGAGCCTACATGGTGGAAGGAAAGAACCAACTTCCACAAGCTGTCCTGATTTCCAATTGCTTCCTCTCACTCTTTTCCCTCTCCCTTTCTTTCTTTCTTCCTTTCCCTCTCCCCAATCCTTCTTTCTCTCTCTCCCTTCCTCTTTTCCTTTCCCCCTCCTTCTCTCTCCCTCCCTCTTTCTTCCTTCCCCCTCTCTCTCCCTTTCTTTCTCCCCTCCCTCCTTCCTCCTCCTCCTTTTTTTCTTCTCCCCTCTCCCCACACCACAGTTAGTCCTTTCAATAATCTTGACTTGCCTTGACCAATATTCTCATAGGCCATACAGAAAAAGGAATATTTTTATCAAATCTACTAACCTTCAGAAGCTTCCAAAATAACAGCTTCTGCTAACATATAGACAGCTCAGAGATCCAAGGCTCTGACTGAAAAAAGAAGTAGTAAATTAGCTTTAGGGATGCAGTTGGAACAATGAAATAGGAAATCCTTTCCTTTTTTTTTTTTTTTTTTTTTTTTTAACTATATGGAGTTTAAAAAAAGCAGTTCTCTGAACGCTTCCTTCAGCAGTGAGGTGAATCACCATGAGGGATGTCTACAGATACCAGAGCAACATTGGCTTGACATTAAAGCGAACGAGATGTCTCAGGGTGAACGAAGTTGTGTCTTGGTTTATCTTTGTGTGTAGCAAGGCTCTGTTTTGTTTGAAAAGCCAGTTTGACTCAACAAAGCAAACACTGCTCCTCTCTAAGACCAGCTTTGTTTCCTAGTCTTCTAAGCAATGCTTGAGGGAGCGCAGAGTATATGCTCACTGGGAAAGAGGGAGTTAGTCATTTTACAAAATGCTTAAAAATCACTTTATTTTTAGAATGTTCTCTTTGGTCGTTGACATCTTAATGTACTGTAATTTGAAGTGTTTGCATGTTGAGCGAGCGGAGCACTGCACTTCGCAGCAGTGACGATAATTCTCCACAAATGTGCTATAAATCAATATGCAACGGAGGAACGCACTAGAATCTAGGAGCACTACTACGCCTTAGCGATAATAAGAATGCTTTTTTAAAAGCCCGGAACGGTGCTCAGCAAAGTACTCATTTTAAGTAAACTCAATAGTTCTCTCTTCACTTATATCATATTCCAAACAATGAAATCCATGAAAATTAACAGTGTCTGTATTGGGACGGAAACGTACATCGCAGGGGAGATAGAATTTAGTACGTGTGAGCATCTTGGTTTGTTTCTCTACTGCTGCGATAAAAACAGAATTAGCATCAAACTATAAACAGCACCAGTACTATCCACAACACATCCCCATTTTTGTCCAATTAAAAGGGCTCTTTTCTCAGATATAAATTGAGCGCGACTATTACCATTTTGTAATTTCTAAAGTACAAAATACATCTAACACCAAGTTCACCATTTTTATCAATTAGATAGAACACTCTGTTATCTACCTTAACTTAAGAAAGGCTTAAGACCCATATGTATGGCTTGTGAGAAGTGCACCCAAACTAGCCACATGAATTTGAATGTGTGGGGCTGGTGTGGCAGCGACCCGCCAATGGGAACTTAGATGTTTAGACTCCATGATAACATTAGGTAGTACCTTATTCTTCCTCTACGTATATATAAATATACACATTTAAATGTGTGTGTACTCACACATATATAACAACATCTAAATCACAGATAAAAGCTTGTCTTCTATCTGTGCATATGCAAATATATATGCAAGAGCATGCACATCTATACAGGTATATATGTGTGTGTGATTAAGTGTGTGTACATCTGTGTATATGCATGCAGAGACCAGAGAACCACATCAGATGTTATTAATCAGGCAGTGTCCACGATTTTTTGGAGACAGGATCTCTTACTAGCCTCAATCTCACTGACTAGGCTGGCAATCCAATGAGACCCAAGAATCTGCCTGTCTCCATCTCTTCAGAAAGAGAATTACCATCAAGCAGCCCCACGCCTGGCTTATATAGAATCTTATGCAATTGGTTCTGTTTCTCGGAAGAAGCAAGATTAATATTCCTGTGACTTGTATTCTTATCTTAAGGGGATAAATGGGGCTTACAGTTACAATTAAGTTAGTGGTATTAACGTGGGAGAATTGTTTGGGATTGTACAATAGTCGTAATGCAACTAAAAGAATCCTCATGCAGAAGTGTGAGAATCAGGGAAGACATGAGGAACAGGTCCATATCATGTGACAGCTTGTCGGGGGCAAGCCAGAAAAATACTGGAAGAAAGCTCAGAGTGGCTACTACGTTGATTTTAGACTAGCAAGACTCCGATGATTAATCCCAATTGTCAGTTTGTTGAAACCTAGAGTCATGCCTACTATGGAAGATTATCTTTATTAGTTTGACCAAGGTAGGGAGACACATTTTTAAAGTGGGTGGCACCATTCCCTAGGCTTGGGTCCTGGACTGCATAAAAAGGGGAACCTGAGCTGAGCATCAGCATACAGTGCTCACAACTTGACTGGAAACAGTTTGATCAGCTTCTTCCAGCTCCTGCTGCCTTGGCTTCTTAACTATGATGGACTGCACCTCAAACTGTAAGACAACATAAACTCTATCCTCTTTGAGTTGCTTCTGCCAGAGTATTTTGTCATAGCAACAGGAAAGCAATACAGTCTCATTCTCAACTTTGGGCTGCAAGAGCCATAAGCTAATACCTTTATCTTAGGTGGTAAATTTGTGATCATTTGTTATAGCAGCAGTAGGGAATAATGTGTTCTGGAAATATGTATTGACTCATTGGAAACAAGCAAAAGAAAGTTGGCATTAAATATGTTTCAAATGATGAATTCAGCATGCTAAGCCATTAATGAGAATAGAGAGATTCTATATTTAGTATCTTTTCTTTATATTTTCACAAATGGTGGTTACCTATTAAATAATTTATGCATCAATCCATAATACTATCCCTCTCAACCAATCATTTTTGCCTGAAAATTCTCCATGAGTCATTTTGCAAATGACTTCTTGACCATGCTGTGTGCCAAGTTCCTTTCCAGGCGGTGGGAACGCAGGGCCTGGTGCACAGCAGGTGACATCTCAGTTTTGATGGAGTTTGTATCTGCTGGGCCAAGAGAGGTATTGAATGAGGGGATGAAGTCTAAAGTAACGTAGCTCCAGAACTTTCTAACTCTAAGAAAGTAAGTTAAAAAAATGGCTAGACAGATGGAGGGAGGAAGGAAGAGATTTTAACATGAGAGGGTCTCACAAGGAGATCTAGATGGATGATCTTCTAGACAAGGACGGCACATACTAGAGTCCTGATATGAGAGTAAGTCTACACCATCTAGCAAAAGGAAAAAGATCAGTGTGGAATATCACAATGTGTAAGAGCTAGTGATGGCTTGAGCTAGGGTTTGAGCAGTGACTTTTTTTAAAAACTTTTTTTCTTTTAAGATTTATTATATACACAGTTGCTGTCTTCAGACGCCCTGGAAGAAGCCATCAGATCCCATTACAGATGGTCATGAGCCACCATGTGGTTGCTGGGAATTGAACTCAGGACCTCTAGAAGAGCAGTCAGTGCTCTTAACCACTGGGCCATCTCTCCAGCCAGAACTGTGATTTTTATTATTATCTGGTCCTGACCACTGGGTCAATCATAGCATGCACAGGCGAGAAATCAGCTTTTCTTCTTTCATCCCCTGAAACTTCTGACAGGCACCGGGATTGGGACACCGTGATGACATCATCAGAAAAGAAAGATCCCAGCATCCCAGCCGTAAACATCCTACCACTCCCTTCATTCTGAGAACTGTCTTCTGGTCATTCTGGTCATCAAAAGCCGCAGTCTGTGTGGTTCTAGGCATGTGGTTCTCCCTGCTCTACCCCCAAGCAGGTTAGTAGTATGTAGTGAGATTCTCTTGTTAAAACTGGGCTGCGGTGGCGGTGGCAGCAGCAAACGCCTAATCACCCACAATATCATGAGGATACATGTCCAATAGTCTGCCAGGAGCTGCTTTGCTGAGCTATCGTATTTCCAGCGTTGGGTGTATTCAATTCATTCTCGACTTATGATATGTACAGTTTGTATGCATTTATTGGGTTATAATTCTACCCATACGAAAGGAACATCCATGTACACTAAATGGCATATTAGCATAGAAGAAAGACCCTGGGTTAAACAGAAATGTCGGCTTCCTGGAAGACCAGATGAGTCGGCACGAATGGGGAGGAATAAGCCAGGAAGAAATTATATGTTATAGGTAGAGCTTATAGCTGAGCTGCCAGGCAGTGAGCCCCGTGGGAGGGAGCTAAAAGGGAGAAACATATGATTAGGAACAAGCGAGAAGAGGATGAAGTAGAGAAATTGGTTCGCCTCAGAAGAACCTCAAAAATCAGACCCAAGGGCACAAGCTTGTGACCCCAGCTACTTGAGAAGCCGAGGCAGGAGAATGATAAACTAAAGACTCAATTCAAGGAGACTGAGAAGAGGGCTTAGTGGGTTTGCTGTGCAAACATGAAGACCTAGAATAGGATCCCCAGGACCCACATGATGTCACATTTGATGGGATAACAGACTGATGGGAGGTGGATCTGGAATGGTAGTGGTAAACAAGAGGCCATGTTTCAATAAAGAAGGCAAGTTTGTCCATTGAACTCTATACTCATGCATACACACATGTACAATAAAAATTCAGACTTCTGTTTTGTTTTGTTTTGAAGACAAGAGTTGGGAATGTAGCTTAATGGGAGAGTAGCCTTCTAGCCTGCACAAGGTCAATTTTCAAACAAACAGATACAGATACATGCACATATGCAAAACTTAGGACCGGTGTCCCCGGAAACAGACCAAGACAGAATTTACACAGAGAAAGTTTACTGGGATGTGGTCTCAGAGATATATATGTAAGGGGAGCAAAAAAAAAAAAAAAAAGAAAAGAAAGCAGACGGTTGCTCCTGAAGCCTCTGCCAATCCCAAAGGTCTGGTAGGGCTGGGATAACCTTTCAGAGGTCCCGGGTTGAGGCAAGGAGATGGGACCTTCCTTAGGATCTTTGCACTATCCAGTTATTTACCCCCGGCCTCTTTCTGAGAGGGGACTAGAGATCAAGCAGGTCTCTGAAGCCGTTAGTGTGGGATGCCAGCAGCAGCAGACGGTAGATATTCCTAGCATCTGCTTGGTTAAGCGACCTCGGAAAGAGAAGTCAGCGTCCACTCTGCAAAGGGACAGCTAACATTTACTGATCGGGAGGCTCTTGGCAGAGCATGAAACCCTCCTCACGTCATGGTGGGCCGTCTTCCCTGTGGGTGGATGAGGAAGCAGCAAGGAACTAGAACCCGCCTATATGCTTATCCCTGGAAGGACAGGTATGGTTCGTGTACATAGTGGAATTTTCAGCTTCAAAGAAGTAAGAAAACAGATTAATCCGGAAATGACTGTCTATGGTGGTTTGAATGAGAACGGCCTCCATAAGCTCATATATTTGAATGCTCTCTAGTTGATGGACTGTTTAGGAAGGATTAGGAGGTGTGGCCTTGTTGGAGGAGGCGTGTCACTAGGGGGTGGGCTCAGAGGAGGTTTCTATTTATTTATTTAATGTTAGTACACTGTAGCTGTCCCCAGACACACCAAAAGAGGGCGTCAGATCTCATTACAGATGGTTTTGTTCTGTCAGGATGGGTGTGTTCTGAAGCAGAATAAATACTGATAACCATCAGTTATCAACAATTTTATGGATTACACTATGTTTGTGATGGTCAAACTGAGACAGATCTGAGAGCGATGGTGTATTTTCAATAATTCCCCTTGCTATGGGAGAAAACAGTGATATCTAGCAATGTGAACATAAAGGGATGATTCTGTGTTACATGGTTACATTTAAATTCAGAGAGAAAGCTCTGTTAATAAAAGTCTTCGCTTTAAATAAGTCAAATATAGAATAAAACACAGTTTAAATAATATTTAAAGAAAAATACTTCACACGGGATACTTGGACAAATTTTTCTTAATTGTAAACATGTGTCTTTTGAAAATGAAGACATGGCAGACATCGTTACTATGTGTCATCGGATAGTAACTGTTAACCGTGCTGCAATGCAGTACAGGAAAAAAATACGTTTTATTGGGGTTTATTATTTGTGTTAGTCTTTCATGCTTGATGATGTCTTCCTAAGGCTCCGATAAACGACCTTTCCGATTTTAATTACAAGGCAATGGGGTAAGAGGTAAGAAACTTGGCCAAAAACACGGGGTAAGAGGTTAGGCAGTCTTTAAGCACATGACTGCCCGTGTCCAGGGATTTCTTTGATCTGTGCCCCAGAGATTTGCTGTGAGCTGTAGTGAGAGAAAACGGTGAAGACCTGGGCTCTAGGCTGCGCACAGGCTGCACACACGTGGCTGATGACGTCAATCCATCAGCCTACCTCTCTGGTAGCTTAAAGCAGAGACATGGGTGAGTTAACACTTTCGTTATTTTTGAATTTCAGATATCTAAATATGTAAAGTTAGCGTTTATATCAAAGTATGTAAAGTTATCGTTTGGCTGTATTCGTTTACTACACCATAGGGAGGGAATCAAAAAAAAAAAAAAAACAGAAAGTGGCTGGAGGCGGGGAGAAAGAGAGGTTAAGGAGGAAACGGGTTCATATGGCTTTGAGGTTAAAATCAGTCTCAAAGGAACACCCAGTTCTGACAGGGAAGCAATTCTGGGGGCGTGGCAGAGGATCACAGGGTGATGCAGAGGATTCTGGGAGAAGCAGAGGGGTAGTGGTTCCACTACCAGGCTGATAGTCACCTACATGGTTTTCTAGGGGTCCTGTCTCTCCAACACACAGTTGTGTTTATGGTTCACGTGTCTCTGTATGACAGGCAGTTGCTAAAACATCTATACCTCCCCCACCCCCCACCGTCATGCTCTTCTCATAACCCCTTAGGCCCTGAGGCAACATGGCCTGCCCTCTCACACACAAAGTATGTGTGCCCTTGATTGGGGCTGGCTTCACTGTGCCAAGTCCTGGTAGGAGCAAAGGCTGCCTGAGTTCAAAACCCAGCCTCTGCCACTCGCTGTGTGAACTCACACAAACTATCTGTACTAGCTGGTTTTGTGTGCCAATTTGACACAAGATGGAATTATCTCAGACAAAGGAGCCTCCCTTGAGGAATTGCCTCCATGAGATTCAGCTGTAAGGCATTTTCTCAATCAATGATGGGGTTGTAGGGGGATCCCAGCCCATTGTGGGGTGCCATCCCTGGGGGTAGTCCTGGGTTCTGTAAGAAAGCAAGCTGAGCAAGCCAGGGGAAGCAAGCCAGTAAGTAGCACTCCTCCATGGCCTCTGCATCAGCTCCTGCCTCCAAATCCCATGTGAGTTCCTGTCCTGACTTCCTTTGGTGATGAACAGCAATGTGGAAGTATAAGCTGAATAAACCCTTTTCTTCCCGACTTGCTTCTTGGTCAAGATGTTTTGTGCAGAAATAAAAGCCGTGACTTCCATCTAATTGTTTCTTGACAAAGTCTCTGTAAAGTGAAAATCCATTCCAAAGTACAAATGACAAGCCAGCTGTATGCTGACACCTTTTTGTCTTTTGGGGACGGAACAACTTACAAAGCACAGATTGACTAGAACTCTGTTACTTAGCTATATCCAGTGGCAAAGGATGCTGGAATATCTCTCACTAAATGCCCAGAGAGCTTGTCTCTTCCACAACTGACCTCATTTATGGTATTTCTTGCTATTTTATTCCCAAAAGGAAACTTGAGCTTTACAATGGAGATAACATGGCTGTCTGTCCTATGTGAAATTTATACCTAGTTTGCTCTTAAAAGTCCATTCAGGCTGGAGAGATTGCTCAGTGGTTAGAAGCACTGAGTGCTCTTCCAGAGGTCCTGAGTTCAAATCCCAGCAACCCTATGCTCACAACCATCTGTAATGGGATCCGACACCCTCTTCTGGTGTGTCTGAAACAGCTACAGTGTACTAGTATAAACATAATAAATAAATCTTTTTTTATTAAAAAAAAAAAAGGACATTCCATGTTCATCTCTTAACACTTCAAGGATGGCCCTCCTCTCTGACACCACCCATGACCTTTTGAATTACTTACTTTTCTACTGCTGTAATAGACCTTGCAGAAAGTTGTAAAACTTTCACGTTTATAAAACCTCACTGAACTGATACAACATTCACAATCTTGTCATATCTTTATAATTCGTTGACGCATAAAATTTTATGACCTAGTGCAGGCGCCAGCATACATAGCAGAAGTGGCCTTTCGCACTTGCTTGCCCAGTGAACTGTCTGTGCTCCTGATGAGCACATCCCCCCCCCCCCCCCCCCCGTGGTTGTTTATTTATCTCATCTCCCCTGCTACGCTCTCATAGTACCTTTAGGGAAAAGAATCAAGCCTCGTTAGTTCTTGACAGTACTTAATAAAAAACGACTGATTTAATTTTTCCCCCTCTTTGTTTTGGTTTCAGATGTTCCTGAAAACATTGGGCTGCACACAAACATTTTCCCTTAGTATTGCCAAAAATATCTTCGGATTCACAAAACAATTAAAATAACAATAAAAAGTGATACTCCAAAGAGGGGCAAAGCTAAACAAACCAGGAGCTGTTTTTATGCTGGGACTGAGAGCGGTCTGTGAATTAGGCAGGGAGGAAGCAGGGAGGAATGGCTGGTTATGTTGTTACAGTGTCTTATCCTACACCCAATGTTGCCCTCAAATTTGGGGTCCTCTTACTGTATGTAGCTTCTATTCTTTAACTCCAGTGCTGGGATTAAGAAAAGTCAAAGTCAGCTGGGGAGATGGACTAGTAGGAAAAACACTTGCCACACAAGAGTGAGGACCCAGGTTCAAGTCCCTAGAACCCAAGCAAAGCTAGGTGGTGGCACATGTCTATAATCCCTGTGTTCCTACAGGCCAGACAGCCTGGTATCTGAGGAGGGGGTGGGGCGGCAGGTCAGAGTCAAGATACAAAATGGAAAGCAAGTGCCACCCAAGATTAATCTTCTAACCTCCACACCTGCACCCTGGCCCATACACAACTGCACATGTGTGCTCTCACAGATACACTTACACCTCATATACGGGCATACATGAATATATCAAGAAAAGGCATACCCTTACACACACTCACACACCCACATAACATCTCATTTACATATCATACACACAGAGATAAAAGAGAAACAAACAAAAAATGGAAGGAAGGAAGGAAGGAAGGAAGGAAGGAAGGAAGAAAGGAAGGAGACAGACTAATAGCATAAACCCCTAATCTCAGTTCTTAGGAGACAAAAGCAGGCAGATCTCCGAGTCTGAGCCCAACCAGCTTGCCTACTCAGTGAGTCCCAGGCCACCCAGCACTATACAGGAAAACCTTTGAGAGGGGACGAGTTATCCAAGTGGAAAGCACAAAGCCAGTTCCGCCTTTTTATCTCACTGGTAAAAACCAGAATCCAATGTGTTGTGACAGTTAATTTTGATCAGTTGATCAGATCGAGAATTGCCTATTCGTAAGAAATGACTGCAGTGGGGAGTGTGAGCTAATCGATGGTTTAATCATGTGATAAATTCATAAGACAAAGGAATTACCGGGGTTAATGGAGAAAAGGAGGAGCCTAGTTCAGTAAGTAGATTACTGTGAGTTCTCAAGGCCCTCTGCGCCCTTCCCGTATCCCCCTTTTCTGGTTCCTGGTCACCAATAAGTGAAGACCAGCCTTTTCTGCCCTACACTCCAGTTAAACTGCTGCTCTGCCGGAGTGTATGGGGCCACACAACTGTGGACTAAAGCCATGAGCCCTAAGAAGTAATTCAGTAAGTCGTTCTGTTGGGCGTGACGTCGGAGACATGAAAAGTAATTTACTCTAGTGCTTCATGGGTTCCTGTAAGAGCTCAACCAAAAATACACACTACACACGCCTGACACACTACACACGCCTGACTGCACTGGCAGGAGACTGGTGGTAGCAGCAGCATTTTGTCTACATTCTGACTACATAAAACTACAGAACACTGGTCAGTAATGAGTCTGCTTACTCAGGTATCCTGAATCTGTCTGGTGACCGATTACAGCTTTCACTGAAACAATGAAAAAAATATCCACTTTTGCTGAAAGGATCTCTAAGTAGTAATCTCTGGGTACCAACTTATATTCCAGTTTCCTCTTTGCTACAAATGTGTCTTAGTCAGGGTTTCTATTCCTGCACAAAACATCATGACCAAAAAGCAAGTTGGGGAGGAAAGGGTTTATTCAGCTTACACTTCCACATGCTGTTTATCACCAAAGGAAGTCAGGACTGGAACTAAAGCAGGTCAGGAAGCAGGAGCTGATGCAGAGGCCATGGAGGGATGTTACCTACTGGCTTGCTTCCCCTGGCTTGCTCAGCCTGCTTTCTTATAGAACCCAGGTCTACCAGCCCAGGGATGGCACCACCCACAAGGGGCTGGGCCTCCCTCCTTGATCACTAGTTGAGAAAATGCCTTACAGCTGGATCTCATGGAGGCATTTCCTCAATGGAGGCTCCTTTCTCTGTGATAACTACAGCTTGTGTCAAGGTGACACAAAACCAGCCAGTACAAAATGGTTAAATAGTTTATCCCTCAGGGCTTCTGTTTTCTTAAGCTTAACCGGATGGGTAGTGTGATGCTTCCCCTGCCCATAAATGATTCAGACAAAATCTCATTATAAAGATATTGGCCCTCTATCTTTATCAGCTATGTGCAACTTCCTCTCAAAAAGCATAGCTGCAGTGGAAAACACAAATATATAGCTCAGAGCCTTTTTGAGAGATATTGATTTGATGTTTCATCAGTAGATAGTTTCCCACAGAGATCTATAATCAATGTAGAAACATTTGTCAACTATAAAAGAGGAGCCTACAGGATGGCTCAGCAGGTCTCAGAGACCTGACTTTGTCCTCTGGAACCCACAGAGTTGTCTGCTGAACTCAGAAGTGTGCTGTGGCACATGCACCCTCCTCAGACTATCACACACACTCATACATATGTGTATATGCACACACATACACACATGCACACACATACATACACACATATACACATACACGCATATGTATATTCATGCTCATACACCCACATGTACACACACGTGCACACACTAAATATTTTTCTAAATCATTAAACGTAAAAGAAAAATGTTTCAATATTTCTTTTCTCAAAAAAAAAAAAAATGCTACAAGTTACAAACCATTCCATTCTTCTGAGCGAAAATGCAGCCAGAGGTGGAAATAAGGGAATATGAACGGCAGTGAGGGATACTGAAGTCTCCTGAAACAGCATTCATACAGCTAGCCATGGAAGAAGCCCAGAGCCCCCTCCCCCCCAGCAGCTCTATGGCCCGGCACTAATTTCCCATCTCACGATTCTGGGAGAGTTGATGGGAAGCATTTCCTGATGGGCTTCCTTCTTTCTGCACATATTTAAGACTATTTATAACTACTATGAACATGCCCTTGAACGTGTGTTTCTCTTATTAAAGAGAATTCTACCCTTGACCAGCTTCTCCAGCCAAGCTCTAGGCAGACCTTAGAAGTGGGACTGGTTCTGTCTCCTATGTCTCCTCACATAGGAAAGTCTTTCTCTCTGTCTCCCTGTCTCCCTCTGTCTCTGTCTGTTTCTCTTTCTGCAGCTGCTCTCCAATTTCCTCCTCTTCTTCCTCTTCCTCTAATTGAAAGCTTGAGAGGAAGATGTAATTATAATTATTTGAGAATGAACCGTAGTTCACAGAGGAAATAAAATAGCCTTGGGTGTCTGGCGATGTCCTTCTTCGCGTTGTCTTCTGAGATAGGTACATTTATTTCCTTGTTTATTGCCTTCTGAGACAAGGTCTTACTCTGTATGAGTGTTCTAAAACTCATATGTAGACAAAGCTGCCCTGGATCTCATAGACATCCATCTGCCTCTGCCTCTCAAGTACTGGGATTAAAGGCGTGCTCCACAGTGAATCCTGAGGTAGGTCCTTAGGCCTTCAGATTTGCTCTTAGTATGTGTCCCTTATAAGAACGTATTATAGTCATACCTCAGCCTTTCCAATCATGAACCACAAGTGTGTGCCTCCATGTCCACTTTGAGATGGTGTTGTCTGGTAACTTTTCCAGGAGTCAGATAGGGCTATGTGTTTCGTGGCTCTTTTAAAGTGTTGCTCTGGTCTTTGGGCAGTGAGTCATCCTATAGGTGTAGACAACCTGGCTCAGCTCCCATCCCAGCATTTACCACCATGCTGACAATGAATTGTCCCAATTACTGGGCCGGTTTGCGGGCTTTGGGGTTTCAGAAGCTCCAGTCAGGTCCAGTGATCCCCTTTCTCTACCTGATGTCTGTGGATCCAGATGCACAATATCCCAGCTACCTCCCCGGGTCCATGTCTGCCCGTGTGCCGCCATGCTCCCAACTCCACAGGAATGATGAACTAAACCTCTGAAGTTATAAGCCAGTCCCAGTGAAACGCTTTTTTGCATAAGAGTTGCCATGGTCGTGGTGTCTCTTCACAGCTATTAAACAATGACCAAGACAGCACAAGTCTTTAAACTCCCAAAGGCCATCTCCAGTGACATACTTCCTCCAACAAGACCATACTTCCTAAACCTCCACAAATACTGTCACCGATGGTACCAACTGGGGACCAGGTGTTCAAGTATGTAAGTCTACAGGGATATTCTCATTCAAAGCGCCACAGTGGACTATGATCACCTCAGGGCATTTAAGTTTTCTTGAATGACTCATTTCAAACTCTCTTTACATTGATAACAGCCCACCAACAGGTTTGTTAGCAACAGATACAATTGTGCATAATGGTTCTTACGTTCTAGTTATAGATGCAGGTATTTTGTACTGTGTTAGTGTGAGTCCAGTGGTGATAGGAAACCACCAATAACGTGATAGGACGAGCACAGTGAAAAGAAAGAACAGTGAGGGGAGGCATAGGAGATGAGAGGAAAATCCGATTCGAGGCTGGAATGAGGCTCCTGGGAGCTCATTGCTCACATCAGGACTGACGTGGACACTTTGGAGGGTGTGACAGCTAATCTTTATTTTCAACTTGTTGGAACCACAGAATCACCATGAAAACAAATCTGAGTGTGTTCATTGAACCTCCCTTCCATCTCCTGAGAGCCTATGCTTAGCTTTAATTGTGTCTTCTTATTTTTTATGGAGTTGTAACTATGTGTTGAGACAATGCCACCTTCCCCTGTGATTTGTGATGATGACATCACTGCCACGGTCCCCACTGCACAAGTGTAGTTCCCGTTTCTCTGGTTAATTTCTGACAGCGGTGACAGACTTGTGCTGTGGACTGCAGACACGAAATGACCTAGACTTTGCTGTGGCAAAGGCGCTGTCTAAACAAGTACATGAAGTTTCATAATTGCTGTTACTCCCATGTGACTGCAATTTGTGGCTATGAGACGCCCCAGCTCCACTGACCTCCACTATGTCGGATCTCAGAGCTGACCACGATCCCTTCAGAGGACCAAGCCTTCTCAGCCAACCCCATCTATTAATAGAATCTTGGTAGCTACTTGGTTTGGTTTGGGTTGGGTTGGGTTTTGGCTTTTTTGAGACAAGGTCTCTCTATGTAGCCCTGGCTGTCTTGGAACTCGCTGTGTAAACCAGGCTGCCCTTGAACTCACGGAGATGGGTCCTCCTGTCTCCGTGCCGCCACACCCGCCACACCCGCCACACCCGGCTCTCAGAGGCCATTTGTTAACTCAAGCATTTTGGGAATGTGCTCTTCATCTCCTCTGTGTGCAAGGCACCAGGCTCCCCTGGGAGAGGAAGATAAACAACCTGTGGGAGAGTTTAGAGATCAGGGGAAGAGCCTAGATACCCCCCCCCCCCCCCCCCCCCCCGCCTGGGCCTGAGAGGGGGCCTTTTGGAAATCTGCCCAAACTAGCCGGCTACACTGTCTCCTCCTCCTCCTCCTCCTCCTCCTCCTCCTCCTCCTCCTCCTCCTCCCCCTCCCCCTCCTTTTTTTAATCAAGCATTGCTGAGCATGTTTGAAAGCTCAGTCACATGTATGAATTTTTTAAACTTCAGTTAATATTGTACTCCCCCACGCTCTCCTTGCTTCTAATCCTGAAGCGTCTTCTGTAGCACTTTAAATAACACTGGAAATTCTCACCATGGCCTGTGATGGTGATGGGGATGATGGTGGTGGTGGTGGTGATCTGGACCATGAGGCCCCTCCAGACTCAACACTTTGACGTCTTTTACCTGCTGCCTGACACGCTGCTCCACATTATGATCCAAGAAAGCATAAAGCACGTTTCCCTGCCTTCCCCTTTATAGAAAGGATCAGCAGCTCCTGTGGCTTCCTTCCTTCTGGCTGCTCTTGGTTCGCTGGCCTTCTCTGGGTAGTCACTGCCATGCTCTGTCTGTAGTGCCCTGTGTAACGCCCCGTACTGCTCTCTCGACAGCACCACCACCACATGAAATCATCTCAAATGCCAACTTGTTTCCAAATTTCACTGTAGTCAAATGAGGTGCGAGGTCTGAAACAGAAGAACCACCACGGTCATACTCACAGGCGCGTGTTCGACATCTAGAAAGTTATCTGGCTTATCCATACACTCAGAGGATGATTTTTGAACAGAGAAAGCCTGAACTGCTGTGACCTACTCCCTCCCTGCCTCCGCTTTGAGTCAGAGTTTTGCTATGTGGCCCAGGCAGGATTAGAACTCATGACGCAGCCCACACTGCCTCCCACTTGCAGCCATCTATCTGTCTCAGCCTTTCAAATGCTAGAGTTACAGATCTGTGCTGCTCACACCTGGCCGTCTTACCTCCTTTTCCACCCTCGCTCGTCTTTGCCTAGTCTATGCACCTTCTCTGCTTGGAGTTTGTCTAAAGCTTCGGTTGGTCACAGTGCTTCTTATACAAGTAACGGTCCTGTGAGATTACTCACCTAGTGAATGGGCTTGGCATGTGCAGGCTTTGGATAGGATTGTGGTGCATGCTCTGCTATTATTTTATTTGCAAATGTGTTTACTCGTGGGTCTACAATGCTGCCTTATGCCATTAGGTATTCAAAAATAATTATACCATTTGTAAAAAAAAAAATAGTGTTTATATTTCTGAAGGCCAAGATACTCCAAATCAAGTAATCTGCAAGGAAGTCTTGTAAGGAAGTGGCTATTCCTTGTAAGTAGTGATTTGTGTGTGTGTGTGTGTGTGTGCATGAGTGTGTGTGAGTGTATGTGTGAGTGTATGTGTGTGTATGAGGCTGTGTGTGAGTGTGTGAGTGAGTGTATGTGTGTGAGTGTGTGTGAGTGTGTGTATGTGTGAGTGTGTGTATGTGTGTGTGAGTGTGTGTATGTGTGTGTGAGAGTGTGTGTTTGTGTGTGTGAGAGTGTGTATGTGAGTGTGTGTGTGTGCCCTGACATGATGAAAAGGCCAAATAAAAGGTTAAAATGAATGTTCTTAGCGGATGCTAGTGGTGCACGTCTCTCATCCCAGCACTCTTGAGGCAGAGGCAGGCAGATCTCTGTGAATTTGAGGTCAGCCTGGTCTACAGAGTGAGTTCTAGGATAGCCAGGGCTAGAGAGAGAAACCCTCAAAATACCACCCCCAGCAAATGATTATTTTTGTGCTGGGACACTGAGGTAGTACATGGGAGGCAAGCACTCTGCACAGAGCTACTGCCTCTGTCCTCGGGTCTCCTTTAGAAGGAACTGTTTCTAACCGTGAAGTCTCTACTCTTGTGACTGTCACCTCCAGTTCTTGCCACTATGGCCTTGGTAATTCAGGCTGAACAAGACGAGTCGGAGTTGATATTACATCCCAGAGCGAGTTCGTAGTTATCTTTCTGTCCTGTTGATCCAACCCAGTCTGCCAAGTACTTCCGGGAAGAAACTGCCCGGTTCAGCTCTGAAGCTGGAGAACCTTGTATGTCATATACCAATGAGTATATGCATGAAGTTCACTTGCTAATATTTATAAAGTTCCAGGCTGTCATAGGTACTAATCACCATATACAGACGCACACATCACAGACGATACCGGAACGAACCTACTCATTGTTCTCAGGAAGTTACACTGCGAAGGGAAAATGACCATAAACAATAACAACTCATATATAATATAAGGGTGAGGAGAGATAAATGCCTTGCATAAGATGAAGGAATTCAATTTTCTTCTTGCATCTACATGTGTGTGTGGTATGCGTGGTATTTCTGAACCTCCCCAAGCCATGTCACCAACTGGGGACTAACCAAATCTGTGGGGGAATAATCTCCCACATAACATAAATATATATAATAATATAAAGAGAACCTAAGAGATAATCTCTGAAAAGATAACAGCTAGATTCCTTTTCAGATAATGAAAGCTGGGGTTGGCCATCATTAACACATTTTTCTATCTGTGCAAGAAACGCTTGAGATGAACACCTTTATGGGAAAGAAAACGTTTATCTTGACCTGCAGTTTTCGAGGCTGTGGTCCATGATCAGTTGGTTGGGCCCGAGGTAGAGCAGCTTATGACTGCAGGAATGGGCGGTGCAAAAACCCCCACCTCGAGGCCAGAAAGCAGGAGAGGAGGTGGAGTCTCAAGCATGGCGCAGTCGCAGAAGGCGCAGTGGAATCAAAGCGCACCAGTTAAGAGTCAATGTGAAACTAAACTGCAGAACAGCAAGGACCGAAGATTTTAAAAGCATACGGAGAGGAGAAGGCAACCAAAGAAATGACAAGTGATCGAAAACGGCCGTCTCGGCTGGGAGACGAAGCCAGGAGGTGGCAGAGATTGGTTCTTCCTGTTGAAAACGGAACTACCAGCCTAGAAATGTGCACCCAGAAGAAATTGCCTTTCCTGATCACAAATGAAATAATAATAAAGATAAAAATTAGGCGAGCGTAACCTCTCCCCCGAAAGGACTTTGAAAATTAACTCATATGTTTATCCTTTGAAAGTTATGACTGTATAGAATGTATTTGGTCATTTTCAATCTTCCCCATTCCTGTCTGTAAAACCCTTCTTAGAAGCAAGGTTTCCACTCTCTCCCGTGACCTGTGTTGGATTTATTTGTTTAGACTTTAAAATTTTAACTTTGTGTTCATGTGTTTGCCTTCATCTCTGTTCACCTGCCCGGCACTCACTAAAGTCAAGCAAAGTCCTCTGGATTTGGGGTACAGCAGGTCGTGGGCCACCATGTGGGTGATGGGAACTGAACCCTGGTCCTCTGTATGAGCAGCAAGTGTTCTTTGGTTTTGTCTGTTTGTTTGAGACAGGGTCTCTCTATATAGCTCTTGATATCCTAGGATGCATTAGGTAGATTAGGCTGGCTTCAAACGAACAGGTATCAGCCTGCCTCTGCCTCTCCAGTGCTGGGATTCTGGACATGAGCCACCATGCCCAGCCTGAACCATCTCTCTAGTCCCTTCTGTCCCTTCTTTGTTTTCTTGTGAGCCACTGAATTTATTTCATTCTTCCATGGGCATGGGGGAGGGAGAGGATTATTTGCATACCAATGGTCACAGTACTGAAGAAAATGACTCCCCTCCTCCAGCAACCACTAACTACCTGTCACTCCTCAGGGAGGGGCGGTCCCTCATAAGCCCCTCCCCTCCCAAGATAGAACATTGACAGGCTCATCTTGTGTAAGTCTTGCGCAGTTACAACAGCCACTGTGGGCTCGTGAGTACGATGGCCATGTCATATACACAAGGCAGCCCTTCAGGGCTCCCCTCCATCCTCTGGCTTCTACATTCTTTCTATTTCCTCTTGTGTGGTATTTTCTGAACATTTAGAGTGTGTGATATAGATGTCCTAGATAGAGCTGAGATTTAACAGCAATTTGACCAGTTGCAAGTCTCTGTATGAACCGTCACTCACTGCAAACCGAGCTTCTCTGAACAAAGTTCAGAGTGCCAGTGATTTATGTGCATTAATGCAATCATAAATATCTGGAAAGCAGTTTGACACCATGTCCTTCTAGCAAAGCGACCGATGACAGGGTTCCCTTTGACCTCCCCAGCCAGGGGCTTTGGCTAGGTTTACAATATCAATACAGTGTGAGTTCCCATCTGTGGAGAGAGCCTCAAATCCAATTCAAAAGCAGCTGGTTACCCCCATGACAATCATGCACCAGTGGGCACGCCTTGCTTGGCAGGTCAGTGTTGTATACAATAAGGTTCATAGCTTAGTGAGACCATCCATGACATCTCCCCTCCACAGCAGCCTCTAGTTCTGTGGACACCAGTCAGCAAGAAGGAGCCTTCTAGCTCAGTTCCTGCTTCATTTCTGTAGGTCCTTTGATCTAAATGCGTGGCAACCCACCGAAGGACTTCTTAGTGGATATTCTTAAATACTGAGGAAACCTTTAGTTTTCTAAATCTAAAAATTAAAAAAAAAAAAAAAAGGCAAACAAACCAAAACCAAATCAAGTGGGAAGTGATCGGAGTTTCAATGTTCTAGGTTCTTAAAGTTCTCTAAATATTAACAGTTTACATAGTACAGAGTGCAGTGACCGAAACTAGGAAATTAGTGTGGATGTATTACTATTAATTAATTTATAGCCCGTATCCAAAGTTTACCAATAGTCCCCTCTCAGGATGACCCATTGCATGCATGGGTGTAGTCATTTGCATGGGCGTTCACACAGTTTGGGGCTTAAACAATAGGCACTTGTTTTCCCACAGTAACAGAGCCAGGATTTAATCTGAACATTTGGGCTCTGGATCATAATAAAGGCAAAGGAATTTAATCTTTATTGTCTATTTCCGAAGACCATATTTTTAATCTTTATATTATTCTCTAAGGGCCAAAGTTCCAGAGTAACTCAGCGCTTTATTGTTTTATTTGTAACAGAGCAATACCAGGTCCTGGGGTACTGGAGAGCCATGCGAGAAGGGCCCTTCTCTGTCACAGACTTGGTAAAGGCTCGTTCTGGAGCCAGACTCTGAAACCAGGGTCCTCACAGGCACTAGCTACTCTGGGACCAGACCTCACCCCTATAACCAACACATTCAAAGCAGTTTTTAATTAAGTCTCAGGAGATTTAACTTAACACCTTAAATATTTGTGTGAGTGCATGCATGTGTGTGTGCATGCATCTGCGTGTGTGCCTATGTGATTGTGTATTGTGTGTGTGTGAGTGTGTGTGTTTGTAAGCCTTCAAGTGCAGGTCAAAAGACAACTTTGTTGAGTCCGTTTCCTCCTTCCAGCTTTATATGAGTTCTGGGGATCAAACCTCAGCCTGCTAAACTTGTGTGATAAACACCTTTACCCATTGAACTACCTTGCCAGCCCTCCGTATGCATTTTAATTCACAAATATCATTTCCAAAATCTGAAAGGAGTACATCTTATCCAACCTCCTCTTTCTCTTCAGATTCAAGGGGGACGTTTCCTTCCTGTTTGTGTTCATCCTTCAGCAGAAAAGGAGAGTGGTGTGCCATGTCTGAAAGTCACAAGTCAGTGACCTGGAGCAGATTTAGCTCAAGGTAACCAATGTTGTTGAGTTGCTGTAAGTCTGGGTCTTAGGTACGGGTGGCACATTGAGACACACGGGCTTGGGCTATGTAAATGAGAAGTTGTAACCAAGAGAACTATGCAAAGCTGAGCTCCAAACAGTTTGGCACAGGCTAGAGAAGCATCTAGATGACTGAATGCTTGTCTAGAGAGTGTTTGGCCAAAATTAATTCAACAGTAAGACATATTTTAAATGTCTTTAAATACTTTAAAATGCTGAAGCTACAGAAATGGATGATTTTTTTCTCTCTGTCATGTTGGGTCTTCTTTTGAGATATATATGTATGTATATATATATATATGTGTGTGTGTGTGTGTGTGTGTATATACATTTATACATACACACACTCACACACACACAACACTGCTCACATATGCACATACGCACATGCACACACATGCGCATGTACACACATACACATACATACATACATACACACATATATACACACACATGCATGTGTACATACTCACTGCACCCCTGAGCATTTGTGTGCATACCAGATATGCATATACATGCACCTGCACAGGAATACACACACACACACACACACACACACACACACACACACACACACACAGGCCCACAAGATACAAGTCACAGGCAGCTGCAGAAATACCATAAACCATTTATTAAGTGAACAAGAAATCCAGTGTTTTTTTAAATTCAGTCATAATTTTTCTAAAACGTGCATATGAAATATTAATCTCATCTTGACTAATCTCCTGCTTCCCTCAGCAGGGTACGATAAATAGCTCTGATAATAATGTAATCTCACAACTTAACAAAAGTTAAAGCAGAGAGTAATCATCCTAGCTGTCTAGTAACTAAATCAGTGCTAAGAGGAGAAAAACAAAACAAAGCCAATGAAGAGGCTTGTTTGTCAGTGGTCGTGGAGAGAGGTGGGCAGAAGGCATCAGGGGTGAGGTAACTGGAACCCGGTGGTCCTGAAGTCACTCTTCAGATGGCTTGGTTTCGTCATTGGGATCCTGAAGGAACTGCTTCTGAGAGGATGATAAATAAACGTTGACCATTAGGACCTCAACCTTCCTAACACTGCCGCCCTTTAATGCAGTTCCTCATGCTGTGGTGACCCCCAAACATAAAATTATTTTCATTGCTGCTTCATGACTGTGATTGTGCTACTGTTATGAATCATAATGTATCTGATATTTCTGATGGTCTTAGTCGACCCTCTGAAATGGTCATTTGACCCCAAGGGGTCTTGATCTGCAGGTTGACAACCACCTCTTTTAGAAGAGCCAGTGCCAAGGAAAATTCAAAAGCCTTATGCCAGGCCTCATGATGCACACCTGTAATCTCTGCTCTCCAGAGGCTGAGGCAGGAGGATTGCCTCAAAGTCAACTTCAGTTTGGGCTTCCTGGCAAGATCCTGTCTTCAAAACAAAAGCAACAGTGTTTAAAGGCTGAGCTGTGATTAGGGTTTCTCCCCTTCTCCCACTTCCAAGTATCAGGACAAGTCCTGTTCTTTCTGATGACGAGCTCCTTCTAAATTGGCTTGAAGGAAGGTAACGAAAGAAAACATCTTCTGAAGAACTTGATGCCATCTAGGGGTCTGTTTTAGAGTTTCTGTTGCTGCAACAAAACACCATGACCAAAAGGCAAGTTGGGGAGGAAAGGGTTTATTCAGTTTACATTTCTCCGTCATAGTAACGTCATAGTAACGAGAGAAAGTCAGGACAGGAACTCAAACGGGGCAGAAACGTGGAGGCAGGGACTGACACAGAAGCCATGGAAGGATGCTGTTAACTGACTTGCTCCTCATGGCTTGCTCAGCCTGCTTTCTTATAGAACCCAAGACCACCAACCCAGGGATGGCACTACCATAGTGGGCTGGGCCCTCTTGCACTGATCACTAATTGAGAAAATGCCGCATAGCTGGATCTTATCAGGCATTTCCTCAACTGAGGCTCCTTCCTCTCCAATGACTTGTTCCAAGTTGGCACAAAACCAGCCAGTAGAGGGTGAAAGGGTAGGTTAGTTTTCCCCACCAATTAAAGAACTCAAATGCAGGAGATTCTGAAAGTCCATCAAAGCTAAAGTTTATGCAAAGAGGTCAGTTTTAGAGTTTAAAACAAAACAAAACAAAACCAAAATCTCAGCAGCTGCCTGGAGCAGGAGAATAGAGAAGGGGGTGTGTCCATGACAATTAAGCTGGCATCCACAAGGCACAGGGGGTCAGGGTGTCTGTCTGTTTGTTGAGACAGGATTTCTCTTTGTAGTTCTTACTATCCTGGAACTCACTCCATCATAGACCAGGCTGGCCTCAAACTCAAGAGATCCACCTGCCTCTGCCTCCGGAGTGAGCATGTGCCGCCATATAGGACTGACACAGAGGGGTCTTTAAACAAAGAGCAAGAAAGAGTGAAGCCCAAAGTGTTAAGGGAGATAACGGAAGGAAAGGGAAAGATGTGGCTTTCTGAGTAATTCAGAGAATCAAGCAGAATTACAACGCAGCATGCCTGCCCTGTAAGAGCGTGCGCTTGGGGCAGGAACTCTGGAAGGAAAAAGCATCTTGGGCTGGAGAGATGGCTCAGTGGTTAAGAGCACTGACTGCTCTTCCAGAGGCCCTGAGTTCAATTCCCAGCAACCACATGGTGGCTCACAACCATCTGTAAAGGGATCTGATGCCCTCTTCTGGTGTGTCTGAAGACAGCCACAGTGTACTTGTATACATAAAATAAATAAATCGTTTTTAAAAAGGCATCTCATGAAATGAATAATTAGTCCACTTGTCTCTTTAGTAGGCCTTAAAGCAGAGGTTCTTACTTAGCCTTTAGGTCACAACTCCCAAAGACTGTCAGAAAACATAGATGCTTACATTACAATTCACAGCAGTAGCAAAATTACAGTTATAAAGTAGCAACAAAAATGATTTTATGGGTGGGGAGTTACCACAACAGAAGGAACTGCATTAAATGGTTATAGCCTCAGGGAGGTTGAGAACCACTGTGTTAAAGTTAGTCTACCTTCAAAGTGGGCCCGTCTTCTTCAGGGCTGGTCACTGGGCCAGCAGATTGACTGGCCTGAATGAATCCTTTTCTAGATTAATTTATTTATGTTTATCTTAAATCTGAACTAAGGCCGGAGATTTCATCCTCTTGACCGTAAGGAACTAGTTTTCCCTAAATGGGGCTTTTAATCGTGCTATACCAAATTAATAACCCTGAATGAAATGACCCAATTGGTACTCAAAAAAAAAAAAAAAAAAAAAAAAAAAAAAAAAAAAAAAAAAGTCTCAGATATCAATCCCGTTTTTTGAGAAATCGAACAGTACTCCATACGCCTCATTTGACTGCATCTATTAGGGAAAGGATACAGACCAACTCGGGCAGAAGGACTGCAAGAATGCCCTTGATGCCGGCAGATGCAGGATCAAGGTAATAAAATTTCCATCCTGTAAACATTTTTCCGTACAGGAGGCAGCTCTAAGATGCTATTTAAGGAATATAGATCGCTGGTGAAATTCAGAGAACATTATCTGTTCTCTCTAGTTAGAAGACTCAGATTCCCCTTATCTGGTAAGGCTATAATCCTTTCTAATCCTCTGAAGGGGGAGGCAGCCAGGCTTTCTGCACAGGTGAAATTGCTTTGATTGTTCTTTGTTTCAGAGAGTGGACGTTATGCATTCAGCTCTTCAGTGACAGTACCATTCTCCCTCAGGGATAAGAATAGCTCAAGTCATCCTTTTCCTCCTTTCTGCAAAGGGTCCTTGCTCCCGTGATCTGCTAAAAGAACAATGGAATCGCTCCTCACAAAGAACGTGGGGTCAAAGTGCAGATGGCTTAACGCCTGCTGGCCTGTGAATGCGCTGTTTGAAATTTACTGCCCACATCCGTGGCTCTCCCACACCGTACAAACGAGCCACCATTGGTCGTTAGAGTCCGCGTTGACCCAATAAGTCACCTCTCACATTATCTAGGCAGATGAATAGTTTTCAGTTGCCCGGGTGAATTATGCCACTGATGAGATCCTGAATCCAGTGTTAAAAACTCGCGAGAGTTTACTCTGGTCTCTCCATCACTCAAACTAGCGACAGGGTATCGAGGCTGGTTCCAGGCAAGAGCCAGATACCGAAAACTTTGAGGTAGACCTGTAACAGTTGGTCGTTCAGAGGAAGCTGTCTCTGCCAGCACCAGCCACCAAAGTGCCCATTAATATAAACAAAATATAAAAGAGAAAATAAGGCTTTTGAACTCGACTATGGCCGTGCCCCCTCTAGCTTTGTTAGCTAAATAAACTATTGCAAACTGTTTCTGCAACAGACACTCCCATCTGATGGTGTAGCCATTGCTTCTGCTTCCCCAATACAGAAATAGTTATTTCCTATTTCCTCTTTGTGTCTGACAGGAGCTGCACAACACACACACACACACACACACACACACACACACACACACACACACACACACACTTTCCTGAAATCAGAATAAGGAAAGGACAAGAAAGGCAATCTGAATAGCAAATAGGCTCTCAAACCTCTATTGCACCAGAAAGTTCCTCTTCTGGAGCATTGTTCTGAACAGAAATAACTGGATGGGCTTCCTGTTTGCAGTGAAACGTATCATCCACGTTTGGATGGTTGGGGGTGGGTCAGCTGCAGCCCGGAGGCAACGTCAGGAAACAGGAAGTGGAGTTTATTGTTCCCTTCTTCCTGCTTTCATGACTTGGTGTTGACGAGAATCCCACTCTGGACCCTTCAATAGTCGTTGATGCACAAAACTGCACAGTTCTCACCTCAAAAAAGGACTGAGAGTTTATTCCGGAGCCAAACTAGAGTGACCAAGCCCTAGGAAACATGAAGCTAGATTTCCCCCCGGAAGCCATGTTACCAACGTGGAAGCAGTTTCATGAAGCAGGAGTCCAGGCAATTTAAAAATGGCTACATCAGGGTGGTGGTAATAGCGAGATGGGGGAGTCTCTTCTATAGGCATCAGACTCTATGGGTGATGTTCTTAGCTCTTTAGTTGGTAGAAACTAGTGGTTTGCTAAGTTAATGAACTCTAATGGCAAATGGAGCTGTTAATTACAATACAGAGGTGGGCAATGAATGGGTACCCAGAGAGTCAAGGCTAGCCCAAAGAAATGATAATTAGGCTGTGAGATCCACAACTTTCCAAACCTCTCTCACCCACCAAAGGTTGTATCAGTTGATCAGCATATGCAGATAGCTTCTTTCCATGAATTCTAGTTTACTCTATGGGTTTTGGGTGAGTAGTAAGGTGAGTTTTCAGGCAGTCCAAGGAGAATCGTGACAGGAAAATGAAACAGATGTGAAACTGAAGGGTCATTTCTGACTATCACATCATGCTCTCAGCCCCATTTGCCATTTGATCAGACACCTGAACACTCACATCTTGGCTGGCAGCTAGTAGCAAGAAATCTAAGTTAAAAGCCAAGAGTTCTTCCACGCAAATGTGGTAAGATGATAACTAATGGGCGAGCCTCTACAAGGAGAAAAAGGTTCTCCGATGTCATGGTGGAATGCAGACCCAGGGGCTAAGGTCTCCTGCAGCTGGAAGCTTCAAGTTTGAATAGCCAATGGAATGCAGGAGGCACATGAGAGCCTGTGGGAACAGGGCACCATGGACCAGCTCTCCCTAGACACAGAGGTGGGCATGTCCATTGACTTAAAAAAAAAAAGGAAACTGAATCTTATCATAAGTTAGAGACTTGCCCGGCTTGGGAACGCATGAAAGAGATACCATGGGGACCTTTCTAAAGACTCTGGTTGGTTTTCCAAGGACTCCTAACTGTGGGCCTGTTTTGGTGTGAGCAAGAGCCAAGGAAATCAAGGAATTTCAATAATTTTTTCCCTAAGTGTGGTCTTGTTCTTAGATGCTATAACAAACAAATTTTCTTTCTTTCTTTCTTTCCTTTTTTAAAAAGATTTATTTATTTATTTTATGTGAGTACACTGAAGCTGTTTTCAGACACACCAGAAGAGGGCATCTGATCCCATCACAGATGGTTGTGGGCCACCATGTGGTTCCTGGGACTTGAACTCAGGACCTTTGGAAGAGCAGTCAGTGCTCTTAACCACTGAGCCATTTCCCCAGCCTGACAAGCAAATATTCTTAACTGTTTTTCTGTCTTATGTAGAGGGCATAGCAGCGTCCCTGGAATCCTTTGACGAGGAACAAAATGTGCCACAGATTTAAGGGAGGTACTGCAACCAAAGCAAAGACACTGTCAGAGCTGCTGAGAAGTCTCACTCCGTGGAAGGACGTATGTCAGTTACTAGTTATGGGATATTGTAAATTTGGCTGTGTGTAATTTCCATATCTCTTTATTCCTACGTATGTGTCTTCCTTGGAGACTTAATTCATCCCCTGGTGTTTGGTGAGGGACCCTTCAAGACTCATATCAGACTGAGCTCCTCTTGTGTGTCTTCTCTGAGAGTCTGTGCTTGCTTAATTTTTGTTACACTTATTTCTGTGTAGATGGGGATGTATGTGCCAGGGGTGTATATATGGAGGTCAGAGGACAACTTACAGGTGTTGGTTCTCTCCTTTTATTGTGTGGGTCACAGAGCTCAAACTCTGTTTATCAGGTTTGGTATGGTGTGGCTTTATCTAGTGAGACATCACACTGGATTTGTTTACTTAATCTTTCTTTCTTTAAAGATTTATCTATTTTTATGCATCAGTGGGAGTGCGTGCATGCTTGTGTATCTCTCTCTCTCTCTCTCTCTCTCTCTTTCTCTCTCTCTCTCTCTCTCTCTCTCACACACACACACACACACACATCCAGTATACTTGGGGATCAGAACAGGGCTTGCATCCCCTCAAACTGGATTTACAGACAAAGATGCACCACAGATGCTAGGAACCTAGCCCAGGTCCTCCGTAAGAAGAGCAAGCCCTCTTAATTGCTGGACCATCTCTCCGGCAAGGTGTACTTACCTTACTTTTACTGAACGACTTGGCATGCCACCATCCCCTGTGCCTGGTTTTGTTTTCTTTTCTTCTTTTGCATTGGATCCACATCCCTACTCTCTTCTTTGCCTCATGTATGGATCAGTTATGATGTTTGTTTGAAACAGAATCTCACTAGTTAGCTCTGGCTGGCCTCAAACTCACAGAAATCCTCCTGTCTCAGCCTTACAAGTGATTATTAAATGATAGTGTGCACTAACATGCCAGACATGGGGGCCAGTTTTAATGCTCATGCAACATACACCTTTGAATCCAGCACTGGGGAGGTATAGGCAAGAAGATCAGGATTCCAAGGTCATCCTCAGCTATAGTTACTTGGAGACACTATCTGAACAAAACAAAAAGTAGAAGAGACAGGCAAGCGGCAGGCAGCAGACAGGCAGCAGGCAGGCAGCAGACAGGCAGGCAGGCAGCAGGCAGGCAGCAGGCAGGCAGGCAGGCAGGCAGCAGACAGGCAGCAGGCAGCAGGCAGGCAGCAGACAGGCAGGCAGGCAGGCAGGCAGCAGGCAGGCAGGCAGCAGGCAGGCAGGCAGGCAGGCAGCAGACAGGCAGCAGGCAGGCAGCAGGCAGGCAGGCAGCAGACAGGCAGCAGGCAGGCAGGCAGGCAGGCAGGCAGCAGACAGGCAGGCAGTAGGCAGGCAGCAGGCAGGCAGCAGGCAGGCAGCAGACAGGCAGGCAGTAGGCAGGCAGCAGGCAGGCAGCAGGCAGGCAGCAGGTAGGCAGGCAGGCAGGCAGGCAGGCAGGCAGACCTATGTGACTTTTTGGTTTAGGGATTTGCTACTTCTGGTAAGCTAACATTAGCAGTCTTTGCAAGGATGCTTTTTTGATGACGCCTTATTCCTCTTTTCTTGATTCTCCTTCATTCTGTTTATAAAACTTATCTCAGTATATCTGCAATACATACCTGAAGCTGGTGTTAGCTATTTTGTGGGTTTTTCTTCCACCCTTCTCCATCCATTTTCTTCCTCATTTTCAACTCCCTAACTAGATAGGAGGGAAAAAGAGGAGGGAGCAACATTGTCATTAGACCACTTCCTGCTGATTAGGGGCGTCATGTTCCTTAGAGCAAGTTTTCTCTTCACTGTCAGGATAACTAATTTCTTCTTCTTTTGTTTCTCTTTTGTGAACAAACACTTAACAAACTGAGACCAGGGGCAATGACAACCAACCAACAACCACACCCCACCTCTCAGGGTTCTAGCATTTATACCTCTGAACAGTTCCTAGAATTCCAAATGTCACACAATCACAAAAAACAATCTGCAGCTGGAAAAACCACACCCCTGCTAGAGCACGAGGCAGATCATAGTCAGCTGCTGTGAAGCAGTTCCATACCCCCTGTACTGGCTGGTTTTGTGTCAACTTGACACGGGCTGGAGTTATCACAGAGAAAGGAGCCTCAGTTGAGGAAATGCCTCCATGAGATCCAGCTGGAAGGCATTTTCTCAACTACTAATCAAGGGAGGAGGACCCAGCCCATTGTGGATGGCACCATCTCTGGGCTGGTAGACCTGTGTTCTATAAGAAAGAAAGCTGAGCAAGCCAGGGGAAGCAAGCCAGTAAGTAACATCCCTCCATGGCCTCTGCATCAGCTCCTGCTTCCTGACCTGTTTGAGTTCCAGTTCTGACTTCCTCTGGTGATGAACAGCGATATGGAAGTGTAAGCTGAATAAACCCTTTGCTCCCCAACTTGCTTCTTGGTCATGATATTTTGTCCAGGAATAGAAACCCTGACTAAGACATCCCCACACCAGGGATAAAAATGAAAACCTATTCTTATATTTCTGTGTTATTTAAAGAAACCAAAATTCCAAACTTCTCATGACAATATACCCTTGAATATATCTATGTCCATGTAAAAATATGGTTTTACTTTTTATTTGTAATTTACAAATTGGAAAATGCAAGCAAATCATCATGAGAGAAATACCAAATCATCATGAGAGAAATACCAAATCATCATGAGAGAAATACCAAGTCATCATGAGAGAAATACCAAATCATCATGAGAGAAATACCAAATCATCATGAGAGAAATACCAAATCAGAAGGATTCAGAGCTCTATGTGCATGTTCCCTGGGTTCTACAGCTTCTTTGTTAGTAGTGAGTTCATCAAAATAAGAGGAACAACCTTGCTTTTGGATGAGGAGAAAGTCTAGAATACCATAGGCTTCCAACTCCTTTTCTTTCCTCCAAACTATCTACGCCACAGTCTTCCTGTAGACAGGCCAACCGAGCTAACCATACACACCTCACAGAGTTACTTCTTACTCTAAGCTCAGCTGATCTTTACCCTAAAGAGAAACATTAGCTTTACTAACGTGTTCCAGAAATGAGTAGAACCTTCATTATTACTGCCTTCCGAAGTTCAGGATGGGTGAGCACTGAATAAGTAGGCGAAGACAGTGCAGCCTGCTTTGCAAGGCTTGTAAAAAAAAGAAAAACAAACAAACAAAAAAACCAAAGAGGCCTCTGGAGGAGACTCATAAATCTTTTCCTACATAATATTCTCTCTCCCTAAGCATCTGATGTCTGAAGCTTACACGGTCAGATCACACGTTCTTGTTGATCTGTCCTCTATGAACTCTAGGAGCATATCTGAAAAAAAAAAATCAACGCACTCACTATCCTTTGGAGATGCCAGGATCTTCTTCTGCAGAGCTCTTACCCTCTGTCCCACCGCTGGGTGGTCTGTGAAGCTGATTGCTGTTATGAGTGACATCGCAGAATCGATTACGGTGCTCGCTGATTACTGCTGATGCAAGGGAACGTTATTGATTTTCTCAAGTGGATCTTGTATCTAGGCTTTCTTGCTAAATTCTCTTATCATATCTATTGCCTTTCTCATAGATTATCTCATCTTCAGGAAGTGAGTAAAAAGGAAGAAGGGAGAGAGGGACAGAATAAAAAAGAGAAACAGTGTACAAAGAAGAGGCCAACAACCCAGAGGCCAGCATACAGTGAGAACCACAGCAAGCTGAACCTCAGACTCAAATATGAGATTATTCTTTTTTTTTTTAAACACTTTGCAGTCCGGGTCCTTTATTTCTCTTTGTACATCAGGCCATGGATTCACAGGGAATGGGCTCCAGCAGCTCAGGTTCTTCCCTCAGTTCTCACAAAGTGCGCTTCTCTGGGTGGCGCAGGCTGGCGCTTCAGCTGATCCCAGCTGCCCTTCTCTTTGGCTTCCTTTTTCTTCTGACCGTTCTCCTCCACCCGCTTCAGGAAGCCATCTCTGCTCTTCGAGTGCTTGATTTGCTCAGTCCTCACACTGATCCTCTTGGCCAGAATCTTGCCCTTAACTTGCTCGTTTACAATGATGCCCAAGGCATGCTGGGTGACATGGTAGACTCTTCCGGTTTGCCGTGGCAACACTTCCGGGGCATTCCTTTCTGAACAGTGCCCATCTCCCGGATGTCTACAGTATCACCCTTCTTATAGATTAACATGTATGTGGCCAAAGGAACAACTCCATGTTTCCTAAACGGTCTAGAGAACATAGACCGAGTGCCCCTCCTCTTTCCCTTTGTGTTCATCAAGTTGGCGAGTTAACTGGAAGATGACTGCCCTTATGAGCGTATTCTAACAACCATTTGGTCGATTGTGATGGTACAGGTAGTTTCTGCTTTGCATTTCAATTATTAGCTTATTCAATTCAGCCAATGCATCTCTATAATTACCTTTAGTGTTCTTACTCATATGTGGATTCCTTTGAGATATAATTTAAATGGCTTTTTTTTTTTGCAATGATTAATGCTACTGAAGATTGAAAGACCTTGTGATACCTTACATCAGCAAGCACGAATAACTTTAGAATTTTTTTTCTGAACAGCTGTATTGCACCTCTCAGCCTCCTCTCCTGCACTCGCCATGGGGAGAAGGTAAGCTCACATCTTAAATGGGAAAGCAGGGCAGTGAATCTCTTGCATGCTTTCTGGAATGATGACCTCTCAAACTGACTCAGACTGACTACTGCTTCTGGATAATCCAGACTCACTGTTGGAGAATAATTGCATCAAAATACACATCATTTCCTGAACTGAACAAAATGTACAAAATCAAATTATGCTCTCTCGGGGGGTGGGGGGGGGGGGAGGAAACAACAACTTGGAAAGTGTTTCAGTGCCAACATATGACTGTGGAAGAGAGATATGACTCACAACCATCACCAGAAACCTACATGCCTTTGGAGGCAGGTTCTTGAAATTAGCCAAGTTGGAGAGAGAGAGAAGGGTGCTGGCAAGTTGGCTCCATGGGTAACATGCCCTACGCAAGGCTCACTGTCTAAGCAGCCTAGCCGAACTACTAAGCCCTAGACTGTTTTGTTGTTTCCAAAAACAAGGCAGCCATCTCTTGAGGAATGCCATCCAAGGTTGACCTCAGATCTACACACACACACACACACACACACACACACACACACACAATGTATACACATACTCAGAAAATAAAAAAGAAAGAAACTTAAGTAAATAATTAAAAATAAATCAGTTGGGATTAAAATGCATTCCTAGAAAGTCCAAAGTTTATTTAAGTCATAAATAATTTCTTCCAGAATAATAGGATGAAATTTAAGCAAGAATACTTTGAACACTGCCAAATAGATTCCTACATCAAGTTTTTCACAATGGAATTCAACAGAAGCTACACAACTGGAACATGGCGATCAGTCCTGTGGAAGGGGACAGGACTCTGTGTCCCTGGGGCAGAGGGAAAGACCAGTTAGCAAGGATGGAATGATCTGCCCACAGAGTAGGTAGGACACCGTATAAAATAAAATGGTTTATTAAAAAGGACTAGCCTATAGCAACAGCACTCAGCTCTGTGAAGGCAAGTCTCTGTTATTTTACTAGAAACAAGCATGGGGTCGAATGTAAATGTCTTCAAACAAACCAATACAATGGCAGCTTAATGTAAAGTCGTGTCTAAAGACAGCAGAGCTTTCAATGGTATTGCATTGGAGAATATATATACATATATATGTATATATAACATGTCTATATATTTTATATATATACACATATATATATAATATGTTCCATTATGAGCAACTAATAGAACTATCCTCTTTTTTTCTCTTCCCCCCTCCCCTTCTCCCTCTATCTCTCCCTCCCTCCCCCTTTCTCTGTTGTTGTTGTTTTGTTTTTTTAAATCTATTTGAATTGAAGCACACAGGTATAAAATAGGTGCTCAAGCCTGGAAAGGCTTTGTGTTTTAAAGTAAGATGACATATAATTTAGGATTTTAAGCTATTGCTGGACATATTCATCATCGTGAGATCCTGGGGTTTGGCTTTCTAAAACATACAACTTACTGTAATTGAGCCACATGGCCCTGAATGGCTTCAGTCTAGACTAATTATTCCAACCCCCAAATTTGACTTTTAACTCTGCCAGATGCCACTCAACAATAGATTCTCCAACACTGGAAATCTTGCCAAGTGCACGTCACGTTGTTGTATAATTGCGGCTTCCCAGTACTGGGTGCCGTATTATTAGCTCAAGCTGGAGCTCATTTAGTGTTTGTAATTACAGTGCACTCTCAGAGAGCGCTAGCCTGGGGCATCTCTGCTGTTATTTTTATCTGCGTTGTTGACAGCCTATGGAGCTATTACCAGGACTGTAATTTTTGACAAAGTTTGATACACAAACCATCTCACAAGTCCCTTTAGACTAGCCAGCTTCACTGGTCACTTAGAGCGATCATTCCTTCTAATGATGATTGTACATTAATATTATTTGAAGAACAGTTTTAAGTTTATTTTCTGTTTGTTTCTCTTTCACTTGAGGGTGCCTGGAGAAAAAAAATGACAAAGGGGAAAGGAGTGTGAAGTTTTAAAGATCTGTCCTGCTGGGAGATTAGAACCTCTCGCAGTTGGTTGCTGTTGTTTTGGTTCTTGTTTTTTAATTAAACTTAATTTCTTCTTATTAACTTACATCCTGCTCACCGCTCCCCTCCTAGTCTCCCCCCTCCCACAATCCTTCCCCCACTCCCCATCCCCTCCCTCCATCCCCTCCTCTTCTCCTCTGAACAGGTGGGGCCCCTCCCAGGGGACCTCCTGACTCTGGCACTTGAAGTCTCTGTGGGCTAGGCACATCCTCTCCCACTGAGGCCAGATGGAGCAGCCCAGATAAAAGAACGTATCCCACACACAGGCAACAGCTTTGGGGTTAGCCCCCGTTGTTAGGGACCCATGTGAAGACCAAGCTACACATCAGCCACACATGTGCGGGAGGTCACTTTTTTGTTTGTTTGTTTTTTTATAATGCCTAAGACAGAGTCACTTCTTCAGCAAATGTCATGTCCTTGTCATCTTTATTATGTTTGCATGTCTCACAGCTTCAAGCACCCTGTTTTACAGAGATGGATAAGCAACTGCAATCCTGGGTGTGTGAGGGATCGGAATACCCTGCTGTGGCCTGGGGAGTATGAAGGGACGGGGGGGGGGGGGGGGGGGGGGGGGGGGGGGATAGGGGGGATGGGGGGGGACGGGGGGGGGACACTGTGCTTCAGCTTACATCTTGCTCTCAGGTTTGAATGCACCATAGGTTTACCTGGAAAATATGGCACCTAAGAGAAACACTATCAACAATTAAGGCTCTTGAATCTTTTAAAGAGAATGTTTTGAAGCCCACCATTTTATCACACAAACAGCCAGAGTTGAGGCTTTGTCTATATTCTTTTACACACTTGTCAAGTTCTATAAACCTAAAGAACTCTCTTGAGTTGTGCAGTATAGATTCCACGTTATTCCAAGGTACCCGATGGTTTAATTTAATGAAATGAGTTTTTAAGAAAGAAACTTCATTTTTAAAACTACTCATAATTTACATCTTAACAACGTACATTTAATCCATCGGAAGACGAAAGTCATGGCTGCTTCCCATTTCCACATACACATAAGAGTAATTTTCACTTGCGGGGCTGAAAGTTTATATGCTAATACAGATGAGAGAAGTGCTTTCATTCAATGAAAGGCTGGAGAATTGTTTTAAACAGACGCTTCCCAGCCTAGTTAGCTAATAAAGTTGTAAAGGGCTCTTATTTCATGTAGACATTTTTTAGAGACTGGTTTAACAAATGAGAAACACACACACACACACAAACTTTCTAAAGGCTAAGCCATGTTATAATAGGGCTCTTAAATCCTATGGAAGCTAATAACCATTGTGAAACTGAGTGATGGTGTACACAGCAAGGTGGGGCCTCTCCAGGACAGACATCATGGACGCACAGGAATGCTGGAGCTGTGTGAGATCTCAGAGATGACCCATCTAGGAATGCCATTCACTAGTTCAGAGAACTTGATCTAATGCAACAATACACATTACACACGTCTCTTTTACACAAGTACCTTACCACAAGGCAAACCCTAACAGCATGTTAGTAAGACCAACCCAAGAGACTGTTTTGGATAATCTTTGAACTTGAATAAACAACTAGTAACTTACACAAATATTTATCTAGCATTCATCTACATACAATACCAAATATTGCTTAATTACTTTAAAAAAAACATCGTCTTGAAAAGACTTGATCTCAACCCATTCCCTTAAGTTTATTGGAAATCTCATACAGGAGACATGTATCTTAGATGTTGTGGATGATTTTTAGAACTAACCACAGGAAGGACTAAGCCAGGAGAAAATAACAGTTTCTGTTAACCCCAAGCCGCCTGTCATACATAACACCGGGTTAGAGCCTCTATGAGCACTTCTGAATTCTGTCTGTCCCCTGACATTCAGTGAGCAATTGGTTGAGACAGAGACATATCCAATTTACTAATGTGCCTCCCAGAGTTCCTTCCCTGAATGGCATCTGTCTGGGAAATGTTTCCTGTACACAGCATGACCTTTCAGATTTCACTGGTGTGTGTCCAGTTAACCTTCTGTATGAATAGCAAGCACGTCTGTAAAACAAGGAATTGTACAATCCTTTGAAGGAAAGACAGGAAAAAGCATTCGTCTTAAAAATCAAAACAAAACAAAGAAACTCTGAGTATTTCTTATTATGTGTTAATATTTTTTCCTCAGAGTTAAGTCTGAGTTTGAACCTTAGCAATCACCACACACACACACACACACACACACACACACACACACACAGGCCATCCTATTGGGATTTACTGGAAGAACAGGCTATCTGAGCTGTGTATGCTGTGGAGTGCTTATGTAGACTTACACTCAGTTGAGTGGGTGCTGAAAGAGTAAGGGACATCGAGGGTTCAGCTAAGGTCGATGGAGACCTCTGTGGATAGCTGTGTATTCTATTCAGAGGAGGACAGGGAAGGGTTTGGATGTGACGTGGGGAGGCTCTTGGGAACAGACCAGGAGAAAAGGCATAGAGACCTTCCACCTTAGACCATGGCCAAGTTCATTTGTAACTTCTTGGAGAAGGCATCGATGGTGGCCGCTGCCGTGACTTACTCGAAGCCTCAATTGGCCACATTTTGGCACTACGCCAAGGTTGAGCTGGTTCCCCCAACCCCTGGTGAAATCCCTACAGCTATTCAGAGCGTGAAAAAAATAATTCAGAGTGCTAAAACCGGTAGCTTCACACACCTTCCAGTTAAGGAAGCTGTGCTGAATGGTTTGGTGGCCACTGAAGTGTGGATGTGGTTTTATATTGGAGAGATCATAGGCAAATGTGGCATTGTTGGCTATGATGTTTGAAGACCAATCTTTAGCTTCTGATTTAAGTTCTTATTTGAATGTTCTTGGACCATGTGTAATGAGACTGCAATCTGAATAAAGTCCTAGCTGTGGAATAGCAAAAAAAAAAAAAAAAAAAACAAAAGAAAAAAAGATAAAAGAAAGACAAGAAAAGGCACAGGAGTGAAAGGCCCGGGGTCTGCAACTCTTGGGGTAGAGAGTCAGGCACTGTTTGGAATATGAGTTCTGTGTGTGTGGCTCCTGCCTGGGCCTGGGCATTTCACGGCATCTTCCCCAGTTATTTTAGTACAGTAGTTCTCAACCTGTAGTGGTTCGAGACCCCATTGTTAGTGGGAGTGTCAAACGACGCTTTCTCAGGGATCACCTGTCAGATGTCCTGTATATTGATATTTACATTACAATTCATGTCAGCAAAATCCCAATTTTGAAATAGCAAGGAGAATAATTTGATGGCTGAGAACAGTAAAAGGGTCACAGCGTTAGGAAGGTTGAAGACCACCGCTTTTACCCGAAGGCCTTGCCTGGTGCCTGACAACCTTCCTTCCATTCATTCCTATCACCAAAAACATGACACCCGTTTGGCTCACCTAGGACCCAGCTTCCCAGGGCTAAGTGAATTTTCCATCCCTCTGTCCAGTTTTACGTCTGGGTGAAGTAGGTTAGTTACCCAAAGCTTTTCTGGTCTTTGGTTTGCTTACACTGAGTAGCAAAAATAAAACTTGCCAAATTTACTGTGTGGTTAAAAACCAATAACCCACCCACAAGACTTTCAACCCAAAATTTATCCTGTCTACAAGTAATATAGGCACAGGGGAGGGGGCAGAGACTGAGGGAATAGCCAACCAATAACCTGCCGAACTTGAGACCCATCCCATGGCCAAGTACTAATCCTTGACAGTATTATGATACTCAGTTACGCTTGCAGACAGGACGGCTGACTTGGACGGATACAGACGCCCACAGCCAAACAGTGGGTGCAGCTTAAGGCCTCTAATGGAAGAATAGGAGAAAGGATTCCAGGCCTGGAAGGAGACAGGAACTCCACAGAAGACCAAGAGTCAACTAACCTGGACCCTTGGGGCTCTCAGAGTCTGAACCACCAAGCAAGGAACACATATACGGGTGTCACACCTATGTAGCAGATGTGTGCCTTGGTCTTCATGTGGGTCCCCAACAACTGGAACAGGAGCCATCCCAAAACCTGTTGCATGTACACGGAGTACGTTCTTCTTGCTGGGCTGCCTTGTCTGGCCTCAGTGGGAGAGGAAGCGCCCAGCCTCCTAGAGACTTGAAGTGCAGGGAATCTTAGGGTGAGCCCCACCCACTCCGAGGAGAAGATTGTAGAGGAGGGGGTGACTGGGAGGGGTCAGTAAGCAGGATATAAAGTGAATAAGAAAAAAAAATCAAATTAATTGGAAAAACCCAGTAACAGAAGTAAATTGCTGGAACACATTGACACATAGAATTTCCACTCCCTTGTGTGAGCGCTAGAGCTCTGTAATTGTCACATCCCTCGGACAATCCCAAGAACGGAGACTAAGCTCTTTAAAGGCCACCCACTTTCTGCTGGCCTTCCCTCCCCTACCTACCTAAGCTCTGCTAATGGACAGTACTGCTGTTTTGTGAGCATCCAGCTCTGAGCCTGTCCTGGGTGATCCTTCACTGCAGCAGGAGGATCCCGCTTCCTGCGCTAGCTCCTCCCTAGCTCCTCCCTCGATGAAGCTTCTTACCGACCTGTTCTGTCCTGAGATAGAATGAGAGGGACTTTGGGTCCGCAATCAACAGAGCTAAGGAATACTTAAAACTGCCCTCGAGTATCTAATGGCCCGGGTCATAGTTGGGATTTCTAAAAGTCTAATGGCGCCCTTAGATGAGCAGTGAGGCTGATGAACATTTTAGAGTAGTCATGGACTCGCCCAGAAGACAGCTCTAGAAAATTAGTTACTGAGGTGCTTTTAAAACAAGATTGTCACATAGCAACATACATAGTTTTAAGAAAAGGTCTTATGGAGTCTCACTGTGATGACCTTGAACTTCCAATCTTCTTTTTTCCTTTTCCTTCCTTCCTTCCTTCCTTCCTTCCTTCCTTCCTTTTTTTTCTTTAAGATTTATTTATTTTATGTACATGAGTACACTGTCACTGTCTTCAGACACACCAGAAGAGGTCATCGGATCCCATTACAGATGGTTGTGAGCTGCCATGTGGTTGCTGGGATTTGAACTCAGGACCTCCACAAGAACAGCCAGTGCTCTTAACTGCTGAGCCATCTCTCCAGCCCCTTCCTTTAAACTTTTACTTAACAAAACGGTGAGTGCTGGGGGCACAGAGGTGTTTGTCCTCACAGAGAAGCATTAAAAGAACCAAGCATTAATCACGAAGGTTGTCTCCTTAAATGCAGGAAAAAAAGAAATCAAAAATCCAGAAGGCTGGGAGTGGATTTTGTTAATGACCTGCTGACCTTTCTGCTATTTATGAAGGCAGACCTCCCCCACCTTTTGCTATAGAGACAGACCTCACCCAAATTCTTCACAAAGGTTATACCAGACTCTCTCTCCCTAGGCACTGTTCATCCTTGGGTAAGTGTTCCAATCTTTTACAGCCTGCTCTCTGAGGCCACAGGCCACGTCAGATTCTAAGCATTTTATATAGAACCCACCCTCCTGGTCACACATATTTTGTAAGAGTTTCAATGATGTTTTATTGTGCACCAGGAATTGGACTGATTAAACTGATTGTTGCCTGGAAACCTTTTCCCAAACTGCATGGTGTTTTAAATATGCTAACAACGAGCCACTAGGTCTGACCCAGGTTGATGACGTCAGTCTGCACTGGGTTTTTAGTCTTATGTCTTCCTGGATCTGCCTAGCACACTTTCCTCCCTTAAATGAGAGTGCCTAGTAAGACCAAAAATTATAAAGTTATACTGACCTGAAATGCTATTTCAAGATTACGGATATTGCTTCGATGGAATAAAAAAGTTATCTGTGTTTTTATTTTGTTTTTGAGGCATAGTTTCAAGATATGTACCAGCCCAACCTTGAACTCACTACCCCAGGCTGGGTTTGAGCTCACTCTTTTATCTGCCTCCCAGATATTAGCATTACATGGATACACCACCTCATCTGGTTTGTGAATTCTGTTGCAGATAATCATGAAGGCTGTGACTATGATTGTGGTTCATGTCTCTATTCAATAATTGGAAGAAACTTTAATTTAGAGATGAGTAAAATCTGTCCTTTTATTTACGTTTCCAAATCCATGAAACCTAATCCTAAATATGCCTTCCTCATATGCCCCCTGAAGACCTGCTGTGAGGCTTGAGAGATGGCTCAGTAGTTAAGAGTACTGATTGCTCTTGCAGAGGACCTGGGTTCAGCTCCAAAACCCACGTGGTGGCTCACAGCCATCCATAAGAGTTCTAGGGCATCTGATGCTTTCGGACATCCACGGGTACCAGTCCTGCACATGAAGCTCATACGTGCACATAGCCAGAACACTCGTACACATAGGAAATGAATCAATCTCTAGGCCCGTCTGAGCAACTCTAAAGCACAGGCCTTATGTTTGTGAGTCAGTTTGAGACATCCCCTGACTGCAGCTCAAAGCTGAGCCCTACCCCCGTCCACTCCAGCTCCAAAGTTAAACTTTCTAATCATAAAAAAAAACCTCAAATGTAATAGTTCAGTTTATGAAGTAATGAAATTTTCATCACCGAAATAATTCAAAAACAGTGAGGTATCACTAAGCAAAGACATTAGTAACAAGAGGGAAATAACAAGAAGCAAAGAAATTAGTAACAAGAAGCTTCAAGTACACAAGCTCTGATGTGCACCCGTGCTCTCTAGAGATGGCACACTTTCACACTCACTGGCCCACCCGGCACTAACAGCAAGGCTGACTGGTGATTGTGATCTCCCCCCACGTCAATGTGGGCTCTTTTCTTCTTCTAAACTCCTGACCAATCTATGAATAGTGCTGCTGGCCTTCAATCCCAGTACTTGGTCGAGTAGAACTTTGTGAGTTCAAGGCTGGCCAGGGCTATATAGTGAGACTCTGTCTATAAAATAAAAGAACAAACAACAACAAAATTCAGATCAAGATCTTCCAGGCCAAAAGTGTAATAGTTCCCATCTGTAAAATGATCTTAGTAAATACTTATTATAGGATCATTGTTTGGACTCTGGACTTCATACGACATATGGTTATGGTCCACGTTAGATTATCAAGGATAATGATATTCTGAGTATTTGAACTTTCTTACCTAAGTGCATCCTCACAAAAGCTTAATGAAGTAAGGTTTGCTGTTGTGCCCTTTCTGCGGGTGAGAAAAAGACACTGACAGAACTATTAAGGTTATAGCTGCAAACTGGACCTGAACCAGAGTTCGGGACCCTGCTGCCTGCTTCAGGCATGAATGCCATTGACAAACTGACAACTGGACACTTTTTTTTTTAATGTATGGAAGATTTCTCCCCTCTGTAAAATGGTGACTGTTCAGATATAAAGATAACTGTCTTGTTAAAACAGTGCTTTGGGGGTCGTAGGATTACACTCAGCCTGTAGCCTTGTTCTGTGTTAGATGAACTGCATTAAAACTCTGCTCAGTCCCGTCCTGACCAATGCTTATACCACGTGGTATCTATGCACGAAGAGAGCCTCTCACTTCTTCAGTCTTCTGTCTGTATTCCCAGTCTTGTTCTGGCTGCTAGGTGAGTCACCAGCAACTCTGACAAATTGAGACAATTTGGCAGGAATCCTCCTCCTCCTCCTCCTCCTCCTCCTCCCCTTCTTCCTCTTCCCCCTCCTCTCCTTCACCTTCATCCCCCTCTTCCTCATCCCCCTCCTCTTCCTCCTCCCCCTCCTCCCTCTGTTCCTCCTCCCCCTCATCCCTCTCTTCCTCATCCCCCTCCTCCCCCTCTTTCTCATCCCCTCCTCCCCCTCTTCCTCCTCCCCCTCCTCTCCTTCCCCCTCATCCCCTCTTCCTTATTCCTCTCCTTTCTTCTTCCTCCTCCTTCTCTTTCATCCCCCTCTGCCATCTTCTCCTTCCCCACCCTCCTCCTTCCTTTCTTTGAGGGAGACAAACGACAAACCAATCAGTTTCTTAAGTAGCCATCAGGGTTGAAGCAGGTGCTGTCACCCCTGCACACTCCCCACTCCTCTTTGTCCTTTCCTGTGACTCCTCTCTGAGGAATATGACAAGAAATACTCGTTAAAGCGTGAATTGTCAAAATAATAAAACAATTATATTTTTCAGTATCCACAGCTGCCAGTCTGATTCAAAGCCAGTTTGTTCCCCTTGCCATTTATTTTTTTAAGTCATTAATATTATTTTTAATCTCAGATTGTTTTTTCCTTTTGCGATTGGTCATTAAAAACACACTCCAGGAAGAAACAGAACCACCTACTCTTGGGAAGGCTTAAAAAAAAAAAAGCCTCCCTTTTGGTTATCGTGAAACAGATTTCCCTGCCCCAGAGTAGCTTCCAGGGTGGTGATTTACAAGCCAAGATTTGCTGCTTGGTATGTTCAAAGACACAAACAAAATATTTCTAGAGTTTCTTTTGTGAAATTACCTGACTCACTCACTTCTATCTCATGATATTTAAAAGGCTGATTTTAATAACCATGTGCCAGCCTTTAAAAAACAAGACAAAAAAAAAAAACCAAAAACTCACAGACCAACTGAGTGTAATATAACCCACACAAGGGGCTCAGGAACCCAGCATTTCTCCCAAGACATTAAACACATAGCTCTCACCGTTCTTTACAGGCCTCTATAGGGTGAGTCCTATATGTGGTCCCCACTGTCTTACAGAAGAATAAAATAAACACAGGGAGGGTTAAGCTTCCCCAATGGCCTGCCCCTGATGAATGAACTAGAACTCACATCCATTTCGGTCAAAATCCAGAGTCCAGGGTTTTGGGTTTTGTTTTGGTTTTTTTTTTTTTGTTTTGTTTTGTTTTGTTTTTTGTTTCTTACTTTGTTTCTTTCCTTTGTTTTTGCTTTTGTTTTGTTTTTGAAACAGGGTTTCTCTGTGTGTCCATGGCTATCCTGGAACTTGCTCTTATAGACCAGGCTGGCCTCAAACACAGAGATCTACCAGTCTCTGTCTCCTGTGTACAGGGATTAAAGGCAAGAGTCATGACAGCCTGGTATGATTCCAGGTTCTTAACCTTCTATTTTCAATGATCATCGGCCCTTCTCAACAATGCAGGAGGACGGACCTCTGGCAAATACAGCCGCACACTTGCTTATCAGCTACAGGATTACAGGGCAAGTAGATTGTGCTAGCACACAGAAGAACTGGTGAGGCTGAGTGAGCTCAAACCCCGTGAATCTCAGAATTGAGAATGAAAGAAGTGGGCTCAACTCTGCCTAACTCTACCTGCTCTGGGACATATAATCGAAACACCCCACTGAGTGGACCATGACAATCAGTCACATAGAGAAAACACCTGGACTCCTTCCCCATGCAAATAGAGCATTGTTAGCCTTTTCCTGGGAGCAATATATGCCTGAGTTCCCGTTCACATTGGATGTAAACTACATAAGCCACTGGAATTAAGTCATGTGACTCTAACTGGGGAGATAGAGGCAAAATGATCAGGAATCCAAGGATAGCCTGAGCTACACTCGTTGTATGAATCAGGAATGCAGGAGGAGCCAGGCACAGTGGAACACACTTTTAACGCTAGCACTCGGGAAGTAGACGCAGTAGATCTTTGTAAGTCCAAGGCCAGCCTGGTCTACGGAGCAAGTTCCATGACAACCAGAGCTATGCAGAGACACTTTAGAGCTGAGGTTCTCAGCCTTCCTAATGCTGTGACTCTTTAGTACAGTTCCTCATGTTGTGGTGACCCCCAACCATAAAATCATGCCATTGCTACCTCATTTCTGTAGTTGTGCCACTGTTAAGAATTGTGATGGGAAGCATCTGATATGCAGGGTACTTGGTATTCGACCCTCAAAAGGGTTGTGACCCACAGGTTGTACCACTAACTTAGGGAAAGGACTTCTGCTCTCAGGAAATTTCTGCCTTAAACAGGTAAAAAGAAGCCTTTTGAGTGATGAAAATACTTCCTATCTTGCTTCAAGTGTACCGACACAGGTCAAGCAATTGTCCAAACTGAACTGAACAGTTCAGGTTTCTCTGCACTCTATTGAATGTAAATTATACATCAGCAATTTTCCTCTTTGTGTAAGTAACAAACATCCATCCCAGAATGTTTAAGAAATACAGATGAACACACACACACACACACAGAGGCATGTGCACTTGTGTGTGCACACACACGTGGCAATAAAAGGTCTGAAGAGGCAACTCAGTTAGGCACAAGTATGAGGAACTGAGTTCAATCCTCAGCACTTACATAAAAGTCGTGTGTGTACTGTAACTCCTACACTGGAAGCAGGAAGGGAAAGCAGATTCAAGAAAACCCTGGGGCACACTCACAAGCCAGCCCAACTGAATTAACAAGGTAGAACGTGACAGAAGAAAATACCTCATGCCAACCTCTGGCCTCTACATGTGCGCGCTCACAGGCATGTGCACCTACTCACATAAACACACACACACACACACACACACACACACACACACACACCCTACACAGGAAACAAAATTGCCAAAGCTCTTTATAAACCAAAGATAATCACTCCTAATCTTTAGGTTGTAGCGATCTGGGATTTCATTCACCTGCTCGCTCAGTTACATTGTTACTAAGAAAGCAGAGTCAGCACAAGGCAACAACCATGCACTTTGCCAGTTCAGTGTCCACCCAAACACCCTGCAGCTTTACTTTAGATTGCATCCCCCACCCATCCTGTCAACAATGGGCTAGCCAGGAAGCCGTTCCCCCTGGGTTGGATATAAAAATGCACACAGTAACGGAAATTGCCCGGAAAGTGGATTTCGAAAGAGCTCACGAAGCCAGCGAGCAATAAATGTTGAAAAGCGACTGAGTCATAGAAAATTGCTGACGGACAAGGCCCCAGACCTGAGGCACAGTGGGGGAGCTTCAAAGGAGAACAATTTGATGATCAAAGATGAAAAGCAGCCCCTGAAATGATGAGGCTCCAATTCTTTTGGTCACAAAAGCTAGGGCCTGGGACAAACGTCGAAGTGTCAAGGACACTGTACTTTGTCACTACACAATGTTTGCCCCGAGAAAAAGGCCAAGCCTGATCTTTAGTCAAGCACTTTCAGAGTTGCTTTCTAAATTGTCTCAAAGGCTGCTGTGCATGGAGTTGACTGCGATCCCACGCTGTGATGCTCACCCTGGTTCCATTATGTCGGGATGCAGACCCTCCATTCGGAAAACAAGCTTCTAGAAAGACAATTCTGTCTGTCTCTGGACATGACCGAGCCGTCAACCTATATTATGGTCCTCAGAAGAACACTTTAAATGTTCTTTATACTAATTATGGGTGAGCATTGAGAAACAGCTACCTATGGTTGTAGCTGTATCTAAACTTCTCTAATAGTGTGTGTGTGTGTGTGTGTGTGTGTGTGTGTGTGTGTGTGTGTGTGTTGCATGGAATTAAACCTATGGCTTCATCCAAATGAGGCAAATGCTCCACCACTGAGCTATCAGGTCCAATATGTGGCTTTCAGAAAATACATCACCTAGAGACCTTATAGCCACATGGACTGTACTGCCCCACTGGACTGTTCTGTGCTTTCTGTTGGGGGAGAGAGAGGTTAAGATTTGCATTTCCAGGAGGTGGTCTGTGCCACTTCTGCTAATTGTTTTGTAAGACAGGCTCTCGTGTAGCTTAGACTATCTTTGAAACGACAACGTAGCTAAGGAAAACCTTAAATCCTGGCTGCCCTGCTTATGCCTTCCAAGGGCCAGGATGTCATGATGTGGGCAGTAATACTCGGCTCACAAGATGGGTCTTGGCAGGTAGCACCAGCTGGCCCTGTAATCTCCTGCATGGTGTGAACATTGAAACTAATGAGAAGGACCCTCATGGTCGAACCATCTATCTAGACCTGTCTTTGTTTAGTTGTGTTTTTCTGCCTCCCACCTTGAAAACCATTTTCTTCATTAAAAAGAAAAAGGAAATAAAAAAAAGGCAATGCATAAGTAGTTAAACTTTCTCTGCCATCTGCCAGCATCTTATCATTTGCCTGTTCTAAACATAGTTTTAAAAAGAATCCTGGATGCTTTTCATTATCTATAACCCTAGCTGATTCTGCAAAAAAGAAAAAAGAAGAAAGAAAAAAGAAAGGCACTATGTGTTCTTGGTTGTGTGTGACTTTGTATCCTCAGAAGCCAGAGAGGATGGGAGAGAGGGGATCCTGATTCACCTAGGAGTCCAGGATTCTGGCCTTCCTGTAAATGTTGGTCTCCATTCCAACATGTCTGCCTACCAGGTGGTGTACTGTACACCGAGTGACAACTGAGTCCCCTGGGAAAGAATAATTCCAAAGGAAGAGAAGATGGGGTTGCTAAGTTTGGACCAATAGCTGACTAGAAGGAAGGGATAAGGAAATATTTAAGATTTTCCCTCTGCTCCAGCCTTCATAAAGACAGGCTAGGATGCTGGGAGGCGAGGCTCTGTTGCAGGCTGTCTAAGATAATAGAATCTAAGCAGTCCCATTGTCCCATTAGAGCACTTACCTAGCACACACGATTCTGAGAGGTGGGTCCCCAAACCAACCAGACAGACAGACAGACAACCAAACAAGCAAACAAACACAGCCGAGATTAGTGAGGTACACGTGGAATCTGTGAGGTGGAGACGGGGTTATAATGACTTGGAAGACAGCCTGCCTACTTGGGGAGCCTCTGCCACAAAGGAACTTAGTTTTGATGTAACCAGTTAGCTCTGTTCTGCCTTGTTTTACTTCAAAACACACAGAAACTGCTGTTTTCATTTAATATTTTCCATTTCCAAATGTCTTTCTTTCATCTTTTCAGTTTTAAGCTCCAGGCTGGATTCCACATAGTGCCTGTAGATTCCACTGTAGACAAGCACTCTACCAACCGATCCATGTCCTGAGCTCACTGACTCTCAAGTGGGAGCTGGACGGGTTTTCTTCACCAGCACAGCATTTAAACTGCTTGTGTGGAACCGGCTGGGTAACCGAGTTCTGATTCTGAAAGCCTCTCACCTCGCTGGCTGCAGCTCCTCGGTATCCAGTCTCTCTGGCTTCACGTTTAATCACCTTTCTCGTGTCTAAACACTGAAGCCCTGTAGAGTTGGAGCTCCTAACCTCAATGTTCTCTTCCTGGTAATCTCCCAGAGCTCCGACATTTAAACACCAGCTGTAGCTCTTCAGCAGGGAATTCTTGTCTAAATTCCCACTGCCTTTTCTTTTTTTCTTTCTTCCTTCCTTCTTTCTTTCTTTCCTTCCTTCCTTCTCCCTTCCTTTCTCTTTCTTTCTTTCTTTCTTTCTTTCTTTCTTTCTTTCTTTCTTTCTTTCTCTCTCTCTCTTTCTTTTTCTTTGATACTTGAGTCTTTTTCTTTGATACTGCAGTCTGTCATTCTCACATTCCTGTCCCCCAACCCAGTTTTCACAACCTCCCTGATTTTTGGGTCTCCAGATATTCTTGTACGTAAAATGTATAAAGTCGTAAGCTAACTTATGTATTATGAAGGGAACTCTTTTATCCCAAGATGATCTCACACTCGGTATCTAGCTTAAGGTGACCTTGAACTCCCAGTCATCCGTTTTCGAGGCCCCAGTGATAAGATTACAGACGCGTGCCACCTTTCCTGGCAGGAAACAGCCATTAAATCCAACCAAACTCCCAGTGCTTTTCCAGCAGCTGTAGACATAAAAAGGACATTTTATTTTGTTGTCTATTTAGTTCTGTAATACCTGGGTTAATAAATACGTGGATATGTTGCTATGTAGAGCTACCGAGATATTTATTGGCATACACCGATATATAAAGATACTTGCATACACATTTCCTTTGAATAAGATCTTTCTTTCTATCGGCACATGTGAATCCACTTTACTGAGACCGAGCGGTGTGCTACTAGTGGATTCAATTTACAAGTTATCACCGGTATATACAACGGTTACTTTGTGTTGCCCTCATTTCAGTCTGTAATATTTGCATGGATAGGAGCAAAGTCTCCTCGGGTTGGCTTAAATAAAGCAGCGTTACAATGCAGTTACAGTGAAGGCTCTGTCACGTCGATCTAAGGACGCTCCCAAATCCCTGTCAGAATAGGGCGTCGTGCCTTGCTTGGCATGTATGGGAAACTGAGCAGCAGGAATTCGTTAGCTGTGGTCTGTTTGCATAACCGTTATTTGTCGTGACTCTGCGGCATGCCACCACCTGCTCCCTTACCCCTGTCACCGGCTCTCCTTGACACAGGCAACCCAGATGAGTGTGTAAACTGTTAAAGGCAACAGGCACTCCACGGAAGGGTTCACAGGAGTAATACAGACTAGCGGAGTCCGAGGACACACGAAGCCTCATCTATATTTGATTATCGATTATTGCCATATGGACGCATCATTCTATATCCCTGCAGTCTCTGAGTTTCCACAGGTTAGAGATCCTTACTGAAATTTCTTAATTTTTAAATGACACCGAGCAGAACTCAACGAGTAACTCTGAGTTAACTTAAATGGCTTTAAATAAAACCTTTAAGGGGGAAACCCTATGTATGGCGAAGCAAAGAAAAGCTTAAGTGATAAACTGAACTGGTTCTGCTGAGAAAGGTGAGCTTACAAAGCAGCCCGCGCCCCACCCCCGCGCCCCGAGGGCCTCTGGGAAGATGGGCTTCAAAAGGGTTCCCTTCCTCTTCTGCCTAAGAGCCACAGCCATACCTAGGTGTTGATACACTCTGGCCACCGGCTCCTTCTGGGAGTCTAGAATTTGGGTATTGTAGGTGTGTCTGGCGGATGCTGCCCGCATCGCTGGTCCCTAATAAAACTTAGCACCTGGAGTGTCTAGTGAGCTTCCGGTTGCCAGTTTTTCCTAGTGCTGTCACAACTTGTTAGCGGGGCGATTGAGCTCATGGGACTCACGGGAGGGGACCTTTGGAAACCTGCACCTGGTTCTCTCTGTACTTATCCGACCTGGCTCTTCCTTTGCTGATTTTACTCTGTGTGGTTTTTAGACATAAAAAAAATCATAAATGTAACCATGAGTACCACCACACTGAGTCCTGAGTCCCACCACACTGAGTCCTGAGTACCTTCTCACTGAGTACCACCACACTGAGTCCTGAGTACCACCACACCAAGTCCTGAGTACCACCACACCGAGTCCTGAGTTCTACCACACTGAGTCCTGAGTACCACCACACTGAGTCCTGAGTACCACCACACGAGTCCTGAGTACCTCCACACCGAGTCCTGAGTACTACCACACTGAGTCCTGAGTACTACCATACTGAGTCCTGAGTACCTCCATACCGAGTCCTGAGTCCTGAGTACTACCACACTGAGTCCTGAGTACCTCCACACCGAGTACTGAGTACTACCGCACTGAGTCCTGAGTACCACCATACTCAGTCCTGAGTACCACCACACCAAGTCCTGAGTACCACCACACTGAGTCCTGAGTGCTATGAAGAGTAATTGCAGCTTCCCCCAGCGATTCACCCAAACTGGTATACTCACAGGAACCCCTCCAAACAAAACTGAGCAAAACATATCTGTAAGGCAAATCCAGCCCACGGAGTATTACCTCTCAATCTCTAACATACAAAGTGATCGGGACAAGATGGCTACCACCCACTACCGGGCACTTTTGCAGTCTTTGTCTCCTTTATTCTTCACCACAGCTGAAATATGTCTGCTGTTACTGGACTTTTTGTCTGTTTCATTTTGATTTGAGGTGGGGGTCTCTACCCCAAACTGTCCTCTAGCTCCCAACAGCCAGGGGTTTCCTTAAATTCCTGGTTCCCTGCCTCCAGCTCCCAAGAGCTGGGGATTACAGTCATGTACCACAGTGCCTGGTTTATGCAGTGCTAGAGGTTGAATCCAGGGCATACAACCACTCCAGCAACTGAGTTACATCCCCAGGCTATTGACTTTAGGGGGTAATTTGACCAATATGGATGTTTCTGAGAACTGGACTAAAGACAGGTCACCTCTATTCTGGGAAGCTAACCGGCTTCACCCAGCTTGCGGCTATGGGAGGGATGCACGTGGAGAGGTGGGGGTGGAGGTGGGGGAAACACCTGCTCTGCCAGCCAGATCAGCCAAATCAACCCTGGTAATCAGTGAAGTGACAGATGTCACAGCCAGATCCCTCTTGAATCCTAATATCCATATAATTATAAGCAGGTTTACAATTTAGGAAGTAAGAGTTTATGTTTGCCTAAATTAGATAATCTGTAACTAGAAGAGATAGAACTCACAGCTAAACCCCAGGTTTGTTTCCATATTGTGTCTTCATGAAATTGCATTTCCTCCTTCACTTTAAAACTCCAGAATCACTTTCTTTTCCCCTTTCCCGCAGACAGCGTTTATCTCTCCGGAGCAAAAGCACGCTCATCTCTCCCGTTCCTTGTAATGTTTGCTTTTCTCTGATTCTATTCGTCTGCCCTTCCCACGGACCGTGGATGAAATTTTCTGAACTAGCAGGAAAGAGAATAAAGAAGAACTGAGCTGCACAGTGTAAAGGAAGCGCAGTGCAATCCCTGGTCTGCCCCTGCAGGGAAGCTCAGCGGGACCCCGTGGCCCTGCAGAAAGCTGGGCGGGGCCACATCTGACAGGCCTCCTGACAGTGATTGTCCCCCTGACCACAGCAGTGTTTGTGCTCAGACAATAATCAGTCCAGGAGAATTTCATCCAGTGTCTGAGGGTCAGTGCTTTATAACGCAAGTATCAGGATAAGACATTCAAAGGTAGCAGGTAGGTAAAGCCCCGGTTGGGGCTAGGAGTAGAGCCTCAGGAAAAATTGTCGTGCAAACCTTGAAGCTGGGTAGAAGTCTACTTTGAGATATGAGAGTCAGTTGGGCAGTGATGGTGCACACATTTAATTCCAGCACTCAGGAGACAGGCAAGGGCAGGTGGATCATTGAGTTTAGGTCAGTCTGAAAACAAACAAGTGTGTGTATGCACCTCATGGTCGTCATGTAGAGTCATTGTGACATTTGTTGACCACTTGCTCTGTATTCAGAACAGAGGCATCCCCGTGCCTGTAGCAATGTATAAAGTGCATTATTTTTATATTCGTTCTTAGGAAGGAATCCAAAGCACAGGAAGGTTCTGCTCAGAATTCAGTTGTACCTAAAGTGTCCATCACTTCAAGCCACGAACGATTTAGGAAGGCAAATGAGACACAGTCAAATACAAACAAGCAGTTTTGTTGCCTGGTTTTCAACAAAAGGCAGCTGGGATTAGCGTTTATTCCCTCCCTTTGTTTGGCTTGGCATCGAAGCTGCTCTAGTGCCACCTGCTGGCTAACACGAGGAACTATCTGGCTTTCCCTGTAATTGTATTTCAGCAAGAGTCTTCTATATATTCCTCATTTAACTGTAGTTTTTAAATGTTTGGTCTATGCCCCTCCCATTAACATTTGATACCCATTATTTATAGCTGATAGATAGAGGACTATAATATTGATCTAAAGTAGGACACTCCAATTTATAGTTCAAGTTTTATATATTTTCAGACACCTCAAGACCAACATAATAATATAGAAATACACATGTCATACATGCATGCTTCACAAATACTGGTATCACTCTCATTTTTCATAGGATAAAAGCGACTTATCAATGATCTTCAGAAAGCAGCAACTTCACCATACCTGAAGCTTTGATTGTGCAATTCTTACCAAGTGGTTTATAGATGTAGTTTTATTTTGCAATGTCTTATATTACATCTTAAAATAGGGCATAACAGCTTCACAGGGTTTTGGGGGACTATTGCCAGTGATCTGTCACACACAAAGTGGTCTGACTTTTTAGTTACAATCCTGAGATGAACGGATTTCCTTCTCAAGTGTGCACACATCCGCATGGCAAAGCATTGACATTTTAGGCTCCGATATGTGTGCTTTAATTCAGCCCCCCTTCAGAGGATGGTAGGAAACAGCATGCCCTTAAATGTACCAAAAGAAATGCTTGCAGTCTGGCAGCAACACACTACTTCTATCACGTAGTAAAGCAAGTACCAGAAATACAGAGGCAGAAGGGGGAGGGAATTGTAATGCAAACAGAATTTACCAACCCAAAGAGCAGCAAGCAACATTTAATCTAATACTGCTGGGTCTCACTAAGAAATACATTTTAAAAAATACAAAAAAAAATTTACTTATAGAAAGAGAACCCCTGAAGGAGAGCGGTAATTCAGAGATACACAAATTATATAGAATAACCTTCTCCTCCTTCTTCTCTCCCTCCCTGTCCCTCCTTCTTCTCCCTCTTTCCATTCTCCTCCTCCTTCTCACCTCCTTCCTCCCCTCCTCTCTCTCCTCTCCTCCCCCACTTTTCTCCTTCCTCCCTTCTCCTCCCTCCTCCTCCCTTCCTCCTTCTTTTCCTCTCTCTCTCCCTCTCCTTCTCTTTTACTCTCCCAAACTTTATTAAAGGAAGAAAGCAGTGTTAGCAAAGCTGTAGGGAGCACAGTCAGTTTTCTGGAATCCTGCCCTCAAAGACCTGACACCATGCAGGAAGCGCACGTGGTTCCGGGTTGGACTAAGCAGGCGAGAAGTTGCTATCCCCATGTGCTCATGTTCCAGCTTTGCCCAGTCTGTGATCTGTCTTTGGATAGTAATAATTACTATGACCTCGTTAAAATTGTCATTCGCTCACTGAACTCTGCCCTATGTAGAATTTGAGCAGCCTGGCCAAGAACTGCATTTCTTTCTTTCTTTCTTTTCTTTATTGTATAGATTATGTATTTACATTCCAAATGTTATCCCCTTCCCTGGTTCCCCCCTCTCCCATTCCCCCTCTCCTTCCTTCTATGAGGATGCTCCCCCTCCCACCCACCCACTCCCACATCATCACCCTGGCTTTCCCTTACGCTGGGGAAACCTTCGCTGGACCAAAGGCCTCCCCTCCCATTGATGCATGACAAGGCCATCCTCTGCCACATATGCAGCTGGAGCCTTGGTTCTTTATCTCTTTAGCTGGTGGTTTATTCCCTGGAAACTCTAGGGGTTCTGGCTGGTTGATATTGTTGTTCTTCCTATGGGAAGCACATCCCTTCAGCTCCTTCAGTCCTTTCTCTAACTTCTCCATTGGGGTCTCTGTACTCAATCTGATGCTTGGCTACAACCATCTTAATCTGTACCAGTAAGGCTCTGGCAGAGCCTCTCAGGAGACATCCATATCAGGCTCCTGTCAGCAAACACTTCTTGGCATCAGCAATAGTGACCTGGTTTGGTGACTGCATATGGGATGGATTCCCCAGGTGGGGCAGTCTCTAGATGGCCTTTTCTTCAGTCTTTGCTCCACTCTTTGTCCCTGTGAATATTTTAAGAACTGCATTTTTTTAAATGTCAAAACTAGCAATTTGTTTAAAGCAACAGCACTAGCACACTGTCTTTTGTATGAGTTGCTTTAGCAACTATGCTCTGTACGACGGTCTCCTAAAGGGACTGTGGATTGTCTTAATCATTCCCAAGTCACCATGATGAACTTGAATCTGAGGAAGATCAGCCACAGCTGATAACTAACCTTAAAATCGGAATTATTTACATCCAAGTTGACCACTGTCTGTCTTGAGTTCTAGTGTAACTAATTTTTAAGTTATCAGATACTAATGATATGGAAATTTTGAGGTGCCTATGAACAGGGCTCCGTTCCTGCTCTTCATGAGCTCACGTCAGGGAACTAGGGTCTTAGAAAACTCACTGGCTACCACAGCTGTTGGAGCCAGTGGCTTTGAGGTTCTCCTCTCATGAACTGGAAGAATGGATTCCATGACTCACAGAGGGTGAGTTTTAGTAAGAACTATTCTATTGTAGAAAACTCAAAAGAAATAAAGAGTCAGGTTCCCGTGCCATTAGGTTCCCAGGAGTAGGAACCCGTGAGCATCCCAATAAAGCTTTGCTGGTTGGAGGCCTGGAGCTAGGGTGAGCTGGTCAACCCTGTCCCCATTCCTGGGGTCAGCCCTGACCTCATATTTGGTTTCTGGGAAGAGGGTTCTCCTTTCAGCCAAAGGAGATAAGGAAAAGCCGCTGCTTCTGGTTCCCGGTACCCTTGGCCTCTGGCCAGGGCAGAACCTAAAGCACTTAGGCTTAAATATCTCTGGCATCTCTGGCCGCCAGCAAGGAGGAGGCAGCTGACAGGGCCCAGAATATTTCCTGCGCCAGCGAGGAAAAGTTGTGTATGTTTGGAGTGTCAGGCTTTCTGGTCTTCAAGACAGACAATCAAGTTTCTAAGTTCTGCTTCATCTTTGAAGGTGAAGCGGACAGGATCTGGTCCATTCGGAGCATGGACCCCTTTTTCTCACGTTCTCACGTTGCTGCCCCGCCCCCAGCCCCACCCCCAGCCCCACCCAGGTGTAGTAGCCTCAAGGGGGGGGATGACATTGATTCTCTGATCCTGTTTTCTCCTCCCATGTGTTGGGATTATGGCTGTACCTCCCTACCACTTTTGTTTTGATCCACGAACTGGGCAAATGTAGACTAGCCCCCTGTGCTCCTCATACACAGTATTCTGGGTAAGTAGTAACAAAAAAAAAAAAAAAAAATCTTCTTCAAACCCATGTAGGAAAGGGGAGTCTCATAGGCGGCAGAGATGGAAAGACTCAAATTCAGAGTAGCGAGTGGGTGCTAAACTGGGGATGTCACAGAGCACTAAGGATTGGCTATTGCCTAGCAGCAGGGTGTCCTCAAACTTCACATCTGTGAGGCAGCAACCACAGAGAACAAAGAGCCTACTTAACTAGGAGACAGAGACAAGGAGAGGTGCTCATCAGCTGCCTGAACAAGTGTGGGGCGCTCCTCGACCAGCGAGGAAAGACGACCACCACCAGAGGATTCTTCTCAGATCACGCTTTATGGGAGCCTCTTGGTTGAAGGGGAGAGCAGGAAGCGAGGGGGACCGAACTACCCTAGCTGTCCGCTTATATAGGGAGAAGCGCATACGGCTTGCCATGATTGGTTGTCACCAGTCTGCTGACACCAGAGGCCTCGGGATTGGCCGGAGATAGGTTATGTACTGCGCATGCGCAGGGTGCAGCCCTTAGCTGATAGGAACATTACTATATATGGAGTTGTTTACCTTAAGCCCTGAGGGAGCCAGCGCCATCTTGTAATGGCGTCCGCATTCGGCTCCCCACATGGGGACAAGGAGAGGTGCTCATCAGCTGCCTGAAGAAGAGCAAGGAGGCTGTGCTGGTTTACTTTGTTAACTTGACACAGCTAGGGTAATCTGAGAAGAGAGGAAATGCCTCCATCTGATTGGCCTGTGTGCAGGTCTGTGGGGGGCATTTTCCTCCCAGCCTGCTCCTGGGAGATAGTCCTGGAATGAATAAAAATAAGTAAATAAACAGGAGCAAGCCTCCAAACTGCGTTCCTCCATCATCCGAGTCCTGCCCCGATTTCCCTTTGGTGGTGGACTAGAACCTGGATTAACCCCTTCCTCCCCAGGTTACTTCCTGCCCCGATTTCCCTTTGGTGGTGGACTAGAACCTGGATTAACCCCTTCCTCCCCAGGTTACTTTTGGTCCTGATATTTATCACACCGATAGAGAGCCAACAGTGAGCCTCTAGTGGGAGCCTAGGGTTTGAATGTTCAGGCCATGGTCAGCTTGATGTGTTGCTTTTAAGCCCATGACAAGGCAAAAACATCATGGAAGAAAGCCGTATCCGAAGAAAATGGTTCCCACCGTCACTGCCCAATGGGAAGGAGTCTAGAACATTTATTTTAGTAGTAATTAACTATATTTTCTTATTTTTATAGTAATATGAAACTAAGTTGCATGCAGAATTTGTTCAGAATTTTTTTAGTCCTCTGTATATGTGTTTGGAAATTACTTTATGTAAAGTGAAGTTATTACTATACAACTGTGTATATATATATATATATATATATATATATATATATATATATATATATATATATATATATATATATATCACAGCAATTACTATACACCAGGAAGGCAGACAGACAGACAGACAGACACACACACACACAAAAGGAGTTTCCCAATGCTGCAGAATGAAAAGGACAATAAAGAGTTGATCCTTACAGTTGGATGGATTCTGTTGTTCCAGGAAATCCAATGATGTAATTGATGGTGGGGTATAAGAACGTTTCTCGAAGGGAAAGAACAAAATGGCAGCTTGGTTCCATTCATTCCTCTGTTTCTTCCGCCATCTGCCATTCTTCTTCTGCCCTGTCTGGTGGCTGCAATGTTAGCATGTCTCTCTGTACTTTCTCAACACAAATTCTAATTTCATTTCTTTTACTTTTTCCCTTTTGTCCCCTTTCCTCTTCCTTCCTTCCATCCTTCCATCCTTCCTTCCTTTCTTTCTTTCTTTCTTTCTTTCTTTCTTTCTTTCTTTCTTTCTTTCTTTCTTCTTGTTTTTCTAAACAGGGTTTCTCTGTATAGCCCTCGCTGTCCTGAAACTTGATCTGTAGGCCAGGCTGGCTTCCAATTCATAATTCCAATTCTGCATACCTCTGCCTCTGGAATGCTGGGACTAAAGGTGTGCACCACCATGCCAGCGAGTGCCACCTCCCCGTGAGTCTTCAGTGGGAGTGAAGAGTTCTGTGGAGGCCTCGTGAGAGGCAGTGAAAAGTTTAAGGCTGACTGTGTGGGTTGTGTTTCCTTGTTGCGTGCATCCTGAATGCCTTTTGGAAGGTTCTGTGGGAATTTTCCATCATCTCTTTCCAGTTATCACCACATGAAACCAAGGTACTGAAAGTTATCTCCCTCTATTTATACAAGGAAACATTTCTACATCTCTTGCCTTGGCTATTAAATATGTTTTAACAACTGCCTGACAGTCATGCAAGATGGACCCCAGCTCAGAGTCCACTTTTCCCCGATTTCCTTAATCAGCTACAAGTTCTCATTGGGTGCTGGATTTTCTGTCTAATGCCTATGCTCAAAATGACCTTCTGGGGCCCTGTGATGTTATTGTAAGCTTCTAGGAGCAGGAGAGAGTGCTCCTGACTGGGCAGCTCTACACCAAGCTGGGTCAGGACTCTCATGCCAGGGCTTCACTTTCTGAGCCACTCATCTCTGTGGCAAGGGACAGCGTGCCGTGGCAGCACTCTGGTCACAGAAAGAGGTGTGTGTGGAAGCAAGAAGATGAGGACTTCAAAGTCACCCCCAGATACACAGTGAGTTTGACAACAGCCGGAGTTAGAAAACCTTCCCCCAGGGCAGGAGGAGTCCTGAGCAGCTCTATCTTTGGCTACTTTGAGCTGCCCTTTAGCAGAAGATCCTCTGCTAGGCAAGGGATGGGCTCCACCTGCAGGGTCTCATCGTTACACCATTTGCACAGTTGAGAATTGAACCTCTTGTTTTCACACTCAGTGCTCTACCACTGAGTCATAGCCCCAGTCCCTACACTACAGTGTTTTGTTTGGTTTTAAAGACAGGATTTGCTCTCTTGTGTTCCTGCTCTTTGCTCTCCCGCTCTTGCTCTTCCCCCCTTATCCCTCCTTTCCCATTCCCTTCCCCCCCCCCCCACGTGCTCATGGCCCAGGGCCGGCACCTGCTTCTCTACTCCTCTCCCCCACACCTTTACTACCCTCTTAACTCCCCTCCCCATGCCCTGAATAAACTCTATTCTGTACTATAATAATAATAATAATAATAATAATAATAATAATAATAATAATAATAATAAAGACAGGGTTGGAGAGATAGCTCAGAAGTTAAAAGCACTGACAATTCTTCTTAGAGGTCCTGAGTTCAATTCCCACCAAGCACATGGTGGCTCACAACCATCTACGATGGGTTGCCTTCTTCTGTGCGTCTGTACAGTGTATTCATATACATAAAACAAATAAATAATCCTTAAAAAGAAAAGACAGCTTTTCTGCTTCAGGATGGCCTCAAAGTCACTGTGTACTTGTGGGTGATCTTGAAGTCCTGGTCCTCTGGCTGCTACCTCCCTAGTGCTGGGATTGTAGGAATGTGTCATCACTCTTAGTCTGTACACTGCTGGGGAGCAAACTCAGGACCTTATGCGTGCTAAGCAGGCATGCTACTGAGCTACGTGCCCAGCCCCCTGCCGCACATTCCTGAGCCATGTTGGCATGGGACTAACTATGTACACCCAGCTGGCCTTTCGTCTGGAACTGCTCAGTGAATGCCAACAGAAAAAAAAAACTCCAACGGAGCTTCTCTATTTAGGTTCAAGGTCCAAAGAAGGTTTTCAAGGGTCAGAGAAAGCAGAGAATTTCTTCCCTTTTTGTTGCGGTAAATATCGAAAACTGTTCTGTTGCTACCAGTCTTGTGGGGTCTCACTCTTTGAGAGCTATCACTCTGGGAGCCGCTCTAGTGTGGAGCCAAGTGCCAGGTCTCTCTCTACCATGCAGTCCCCTAGGCGCTTAGTTACCATGCCTGGTACACACTCATCTCATTCCCCGAACCCCAGCCAGATCTCCGTACTCCAGCTGCCTCTCAGACATTCACTGTCTTCTACATCCCGGTAAAAACTTGGCTCGACAATCAATAACTTATTAAACAGATTAATATGTTAAATTCTCGATCCACAATCCCTCCACACAATAAACTTACAACCAATGGACAAAGATATAAACCGCCCACCTAGACAGGATAAATTGACTTATAGAAACCCATCCCTAGAAGGTACCCATGTCTACCCATGGCTACTCAGAGACGTGTGGAGGAGATGGGTCATCCTCATCATCTATGCTGAATCTCCTCTCCTCCTCTTCCACCTTAACAAAACTGTGTCCCCGCCCCACTCTCTACTGTCCAATCATGTATCTCCTTGACATCAACCCTTCCCCCTCTGCAGCACCAACTGTCAAACAATGTTGTAATAACAAAGCCAAGCTGGTGCTGAAAACTCTAAGGAACTATTATATATATTATGTGTATACACACACACACACACACACACACTTATATCACAGAGAGAGTAAAAGTGTTATTTTAGATGATTTGATATTTTCGAGTGTTTTATTTATAGATGCATGTATCATATGTGTGTCTGGTAGCTGGTTGGCTCACCTTTAATCCCAGCACTCAGGAGGCAGGGCAGGTGGATCTCTGAGTTCAAGGCCAGCCTGGTCTAGAGAGTGAGTTCTAGAACAGCCAGGGCTATACACAGAGAATTGATCTCCTTTATCTCTCTCTCTGTCACACACACACACACACACACACACACACACACACAGACACACACACACACACACACACAGAGAGAGAGAGAGAGAGGGAGGGAAGGGAGGGACAGAGAGAATGCTGGGTGAACAGAGACGGAAAGGAGAATCTGGGAAGCGGTGAGGGAGAGGAAACAAATAATCAAAATACATTGCATAACATTCTCAGCAAACAAAAACATTAGGATGGGAGAACACTGGCACAGGCTACTCTCGAACTCATGACTTCTCTGCTTTAGCGCACTGAGTTCTAGGAGTATCAGTGCCACCACATTCGGCTCTCTCTCGAGATCTTTATAACTTTTGAAATGTCTTTTTAAAATACCTATTTACCTATTTTGGTGCATGCGTGCGTGTCTGTGTCTGTGTGGGTACCACATTCATGCAGTGCCCAAGGAGGCCAGAAGAGGGCATCCAATCTCTGGGAACGGAGCTGCTGTGGGCGTTCCCGAAACCAAACTTGGGTCTTCAGAAACAGTAGCAGGTGCTCTTAACTGCTGAGCCGTTGCTTCATACCAAGGACATGCTTTGGAAGTCCCCGAGAACGCTGACAGATGCTGTGTCAGGGGAGGGTGGTGGCAGATGATATGCCAGCTGTGAACCAGAGGGCGCTAAACCCACAACTGGTTTTCTGCTGAGAATTTCTTCCTCCTTTCGTGAGCAGCTGGAGACAGCGGGATAGTACATTGCCTTGACCTTTTCTGTTCACACAGAGTAAGTAGATCATTCTAAAGTCTGGTAATTATGAATAAAACTGTTACTTGAGTTAATATAGAAACTTTTCTTGGAGCCACCAGAAATCTCTTAAATTCGAAGTTTCAGATAAGCTTTGGTTTTAGAAACCGGTTTTTGAGATCAATAGAAAGGGTTTGAATTGATTTCAGTTACTGGGCTAGACGCTGGGTATGTGTCAGGAACGGATGCTTACATGACTAGGTGGGGCACAGTAAGGGTGGCGGACGTCAGAGGAAATGAGGTTGCCCAGATGTGAAGACCACTTTAAAGATGCTTTATCTTCTGCTGGATGAGTGGTTCTCAACCTTCCTAATGCTGTGACCCTTTAATCCAGTTCTCCCAACCATAAAATTATTTTTGTTGCTACTTCATAATTGTAATTTTGCTACCATTATTAATCATAATGTAAACACGACCCCTGTAAAGGGTCATTTTACCACCCAAAGGGGTTTCAACCTACCGATTGAGAACCACCGTTTTAGACGAAAAGGAGATAGTTGAAGCCTTAAAGGCTAAAATAATAATAAAACGTGTCCGATGTATGTTTTTGAGGCCACCCTGGTCTACAAAGTAAGTTCCAGGTCAGTTGGAACTATGCAAAACAAACAAACGCACAAACACAAAAAACAAACTTGTCTTGAAACCTAAAAAGCCAAAAAGCAGCTTCCACCTCCACCTCCCGATTCCCTTCCAAAAAAAAAAAAAATCTGATGTTTCCATGAGTGAAACAGGAACATGACAGAGCCCTTGAGTGTGTGTGTGTGTGTGTGTGTGTGTGTGTGTGTGTGTGTGTGTTTATTTAAGCATCTTCGAGGGAGCACCACTTCAAAAGGGAGATTTTGCTTATCTGTGAGGCTGCCACGGGAGGTCTGCCACCTGGTGGACACTCGTGGAGAAAACTGTATGTCTGTTTCATTGAAGGGCCGGAAACATTGGTTCCCAATTACGCCGCACGAATCTTTTCAGTATCTTTACCTAGCATATAGTCAAGGTGTTCAGCTTTTAAAATACTCCCCAGGGTGAGTATTTTAAAATACGCTCCATGGATAAAAATTGGTGGCTCACAAGCCTGAAAACCCGATCCCTGGAACTTAACATCAAAAGCCAGGCAGGGTGCGACACAGCAGTAATCCCATCGCTTCTATGACGAGATGGGAGGCGGAGCCAGAAGAGCCACCTGGCAGCTCCCAGGTTAAAGACCCTGACCAAGTCCCCGTGTACACCATGGCACGCATGCGCCCACACTCATACACACATGCACTACACACACTAAATACATAAACACAGGGCTGGGGGATGTAGATTAGCCGGTAGAATACTTGCTGAGCATGCTTGAAGCCTGGGGCTCAGTACCCAGCACCCCTAAGAAAGAAGACATAGCAGTGTACACTGGAGAGGTGAAGGCAGCATGATCAGATTTTTACAAAAAGGTTAATTAATTAATTAGTTAGTTAGTTAGTTAATTGTATGTGCGTACACTGTATTTGTCCTCAGACACACCAGAAGAGGGCATCAGATTCCATTACAGATAGTTGTGAGCCACCATGTGGTTGCTGGGATTCAAGCTCAGGATCTTTGAAAGAGCAGTCAGTGCTCTTAACCGCTGAGCCATCTTTCCAGCCTCATGATCAGATTTTTAAGGTCATCTTTGCTTACATAATGAGTTTGAGGCCAGCTGGTGATGCATGGCAGTGTTCACCAAATCTCTTCTCTCTCTATCCCACCCCTTTCCTCCCTTCCTTCTCTTCCTCCTCCTCTACCCCTACACTGCCTCTCTTCTGTTGGTTATTGTTTTGAGACAGAATCTCACTGTGTAGCCCTGGCTGGTCTAGAACTTACTACATAGACCACACTGGGTTCAAACTCACAGAGATCCACCCACCTCGGATTCCCAAGCACTAGGATTAAGGGCATGCACCACCACGCCCAGCTTCTTTTCTCTCTGGCATCTGCCAGTTGAAGAAAAAAAAAAAAGGCACCAACAACTCTGAAAGCCCAATTCATTTTATTTAAGGACATATTTCCAGATTTGGAGAATAAAGGACCCTTTTAAGAAATAATATTTGGGTATATATTTATTTTTTTAGTGGGAGGATCCTAGAGAAAAAGAATCACCTTCCTCCATGACTAAAACCCTTCCTTAAGAGCAAGATTTCAGGCTAGAGAAATGGATCTTTCTACCAAGCTTGACAATCTGAGTTTGATCCCTAATATTCACTGGTGGGAGGAGAGAAAGGACACTCAGTTGACCTCTGACCTCCACACATGCACTGTGGCATGGGCATACACACACACACACACACACACACACACACACACACAAAGTAACATGATGTCTCATATTTGTGATGTTGCAGAAGAGTGCTGGCAATTATCACATTTGCATCTCTGGCGATGGTGGATATCTGCTCAGGGGTGTAATGGAAGCACATTATATTACCCAAGGCAGGTCCAAAGCTCTGAAAAGTCTGTGAGCACTTATTGGAGAGCTGTGTCTTAACACAGCTGGTCTGCAGAAATTCACACTGTTTATCTGGCCATCAGGAAGAGCCTCTCTGATATCTTTGAGGACAGTGCAGTCAGCACACCCTTGTGTCTGGTTTCATCTCCTCAGAGGGACCTAAGCTATAACCCTGAGGGCGCTCATGTTTCAAAAATCCAGATCTTTTATTAACATAAAAGGAAAAGCACCGAGGAGCCAGCTATTGAATTGGGCCTTTGTAGCCCATTCTCCAGTGGCTCATCTTCGGAAACAGGCTTTTCAGACCTCACGGGTTCCATAGACTCTCTGGACAAAGAAAGTGCAGCTTTTCTCTCTCCAAAAACGGGAACGGCGGGGCCTGTTTCATGTCTGCTGCGGTGTGTGTTCGAGAGAACTGTGTCAGTGCTGACTCCAAAGGTCCCTTTATGGCCTTCACTGGCCAGAGTGATAATGTTCCATAATTGTGCAAATGGGATGGAGGGAGAGCGTCATGCTGCAGAAATGGGACGGAGGCAGAGGAGACAATATTGGACACGTGTAAGAGTGGACACAGGATGGTGGCTCACACCTATTAAGCCAACACTTGGGAGCCACAGATTTGAGGCCAGGCTGGTCTAGGCAGTGAGTTCCAGCTGGGCAACGATTGTTCAGCAGGTACAGTGCTTGCCAAACATGCACGAAGCCCTGGTGTGATCCCTACCATTGGGTAAGGCCCTGGGCGTGGGGGCTGGCACACCTGTGATTCCAGCATCCTGGACGAGGAGACAATGGATGATTTGAAGTCATCTCCATTTACATAGGCAGCTCAAGGCTAGTTTGGACTACTCGAGACTCTATCTTAAAAAAAAAGTTACCGAGTTCGATGGCTGCTACTGGTTGTCGTCGTGAGCACGTCTGGAACAAACAGTAGTCCAGAAATGGGGGGCACACCTGTGACCCAGGTCTTGAGGCTGGAAGACACAGGCTTTAGATCCAGACATTGAGGAACACACACACACACACTGAGACTAGGTCCCATGTAACCTGGGATTGTCTCAAATCACTATGAAGCTGAGTGTGACCATCTGAGCCTTCGGCCACCTCTTCCTGAGTGCCGGGGTTGCAGGTGAGTGCCACCTTCAGTCTTGCCTGGTAGAGGGGATTACTCTTTGTGCACACTAGGCAGGGGTCTTCAGCTGAGCTCATTCCCAGCCTCGATTTTGCATTTCCTCACATCTGGCAGGCCGGCAGATCATTTCTGACTTATGCAAATCCTGCCAGGCCTTAGAGTTCACCTCATGTCTGAGGCTCTCTTTGACATGTCCTTTGGTGACTGTGAAATTACAGGGCTCACGTATCTTTGCGGGACAGTTTGTCTCCCATGTGATTCTAAACCTAAAGGGATTTGACATCATCATCCTTAGCGACTGCACGTGGAAAGTTTACTTGTGTTACCCAGAAAGCGTCACGAGTGCGGGAATACTGTTCTTATTTGTAGCGGCACCATGTTATTCCGCTCTGTACTTCTCGCTACCGTCCCAGTGTTCACGATTTCCTAAGGAAGACACACATACACAGCCTTATAGTTTAAATACCTTAGATTGCTCAATGGCTGGGCCACTCCCTAACTCCACGTGGCTAGCACAGACTCCTTATTTTTTATCGTTGCTGCCCAGGACCGTGCTAGGCAGCCCTCCCGGGGCCGCTTTCCCCTGCACCTACATGTTGGCTGTCTCTCCACCCTGCACCTTCCCTGTGTGGTCCATGTCCTACGCCCTGTCATGGCAGAATCCCCTCTTCTTCCTTCCTTGGTCTCTTCCCAGGAATCCTAAAAGTCCCACCTCTGTCGCTCTGCCCAGCCATTGGCCACAGGTAACTTTATAGACAGGTCCAAAACCAACTGGGGACAGGCTTCCTTGACTTCTACCGGCAGGACCAGGACGCCGCAAACAGGTTTTCGGGTAAGATAATTACCATGAGAGCACAAAGCCCACACTTAACAAGTCCTCTCATTCTCGCAGCTCAGGGGCCGAAGAACAGATAGTCCATTCTGAAAGGAAGACTGTGAGCCCAAGAGAGGACAGCATAGGAACTCCTTCAGTGGGTGCCGGGTAGTCCTGCGTGGTGTCAGGCTCTGACTCACTGTCCTGCTCTCTGCTAGAGTTTCTTCCTACAATATCAGTCTCCAGGATTCGTCATCCTCTCTCTCCCTTTCCGAGAAAGCGATCGGACTTTCCTGGTCAGGATCGATGTGGAGATGCTGACTGCTGTTCACCTCATTTCTTTTTTTTTTCATGCTGAGGATTAAACTCCAATTACTTGGAGACGCGGTCTGTAGCTCAAGTTGGCCTTGAAGCCAAAGGTAACCTTGAGGTTCCTGCCCTTCCTGCCTCGCTTCCCAATGCTGAGATGGCGGGAGCGTGCCACAATGACCATTTTATGTGTTGCCGAGACTGAGCCCAGGGATTTGTGCTTAAAAGACAAGTACTATAACAATTAAGTCACTTCCCCCATCCCAGTATTTTATTAATTTTTTTTTCCTTTTCTTTTTTGAAACTGGGTCTCACTATGCAGCTCTGGCTGGCCTAGAAGTCATTCTGTAAACTAGACTGTGCTCAAATTCACCTCTAGAGATACAACGTCTCTGCCTGCCTCCTGAGTGCTGAAATTAAAAAAAGGCTATGCCTGCTCCTTCTAAAGGGTATATCTTCACTGGTATTTTTAATATTTTTATTTTGTTTTTTAGTTAATAATTCTCTTAGCCTTTTCTTTTTTTTAAGATGGAAGGACTGAGGTTTATTAGAGCATCCTAATACAGACACTGGGGCTTGTCCATGATGCGCTTGATGTACAAAGCTCAGACATTCTGCCAGTTTTTTTTTTTTTTTTCTGCCAGTTTTTCTTGAGCAAGGACACCAAGAAATTGACAGCCAGGTGGATGTTATAGATCAGCTCCTGGTCTGTCATCTTCACGTGGCCGACGGCAACAGCCAGACACAGCACCTTCTTCATCTGGAACTTGATAGTGGATTTCACCTCGTCCACCTTGGCCACCATGTTTTCATTGTGTGTCAGCAGGGAGGGAGACTTGCCAGCCTTGTTTAGGCCTGAGCAGAGGATACGTGGAATCAGCTTGATCAGAGACTCAGAGGCCAAAGGGCATCATATTTCTTGGCCATTGGCCAACTTCTTGTTCTTATTAAGCTTCTTAAGCGCCTCCATGTTCACGTGGTGGGTATCCTTGGCCTTGGCTTCATCAAGTTGTTCCCCCAGGACACACACCGCGAACTTGGGGTGAGGGATGGACTTAGGTCTGATGGTGCCCGAGAAGCGTCTGTGCTTCTGAGGGTTGTAGTTCTTCAGGCTGATCTGCAGTTCCGCCATCTCCAGAAACTTGCGGTGCTTGCGCTGGTTCCCGTGCCGGCCTTCCCGCATGCCTGGTACAGGGTGTCACATGAGACCTTGCTGCTCATGGTTGCTGCTTTTTCGGAAACAGGAAAAACCCTCATAGTCTTAAGGTATATGAATTATCAGTCATGGGGAAAGTAGTTTTCTCAGGGAGAGCCTCCAAGGACAAGATTTTTCTGATCTTATTAGTTCTTTTAATCAGTTAGCACAGGAGTCCCTAGGCTCAGCCATGTAATTAAGATCAAGTATTGCATCAATAGGCTTTCTTTCGTTTTCATTCTGTGGAAAAAAATAGGCTAGGAAGGCAAATAAATTAAGGAACACATACACACACACACACACACACACACACACACAGAGAGAGAGAGAGAGAGAGAGAGAGAGAGAGAGAGAGAATTGGAACTTTAAAACCATACAGGAAAAACCCAGTTCAAATCTCATTCCGTCACTTCCTGGTTGACCCTGGGGTGTTGAATAACCTCTTCATGCCCTGTCTTAGTCAGGGTGACCGTGGCTATGATGAAACAGCATAACCAAGAGCAACCCAGGGAGGGAAGAATTTATTTGGCTTACATATCCTGAATCACAGGCCAATGATAGAGGCCAAGGCAGGAACCTGGAGGCATGAGTTGATGCAGAGGCCATGGAGGATGCTGTTTTCTGGCCTGGTCCTTATGGCTTGCTCAGCCTGCTCTCTTACAGCATCCAAGATATCCAGCCCAGGGGTGGCACAGCAACCAGTAATGAAGAAAATGTCCTGCAGGCTTGCCTATGGCTCTGTCTTATGGAGGCCTTTTCTCAGCTGAGGTTCTCCACTCTCAGATGACTCAAACTTGTGTCAGGTTGACATAAAGCTAGCCAGCACAAGTTCTGTTCCAACATCCGCTGCATTTGTCCCTTTCCTGTTCGGTGTGTGTGGTTGAGGAATGCGGCCACTGGTCTCTCGAAATGTGGCAAGCATCAGCCTCACGAAGTGACCCAGTATCAGAAGGGCAACGATTCCCTGTCTGCCCAAGGAAAGCAGAGCTTCCATCCAAAGCACAGAGGCTACGGTGGGCAGACAAAGCCAACTTTCCGAAAGATGGCCAAAACCACAAAGAAGACTGCGCTCAGGCTTGGGCGATGAACCCAACTGCAGATCCAAGAGGATGCTGGCCACTAAGAGATGCAAGCATTTTGACCTGGGAGGCGACAAGAAGAGAAAGTTCTAAAACGTGTGTTCTCTGAGAGGAAGATACAGAAGCGGTAGAAAAATGACCTGCTAGAGAATAAAGTTATTGTTCATGATAAAAACAAAACTAGCCAGCCGTTGTAGCTGTCTTTTTGCCACTTTGTGGGTCCTTCTTTCTTCCATCCTTCTCCACCCTTTTTACACCCTTCTAATCCCCTAATGCTAGATAAGAGAGGAAAGGGACCCCTGAATAAAGTCAGGGTCAGAAATGGGGTGATGCTATCATTAGAGTATTTCCTGTTGATTAGGGTTGTTAAGTTCCTTGGGGCAAGTTTGATCTCTGTCAGGATGTCTAATTTCTCTCCCTGTCGTTTCTTGTTTGCATGTGGCTACTTAACAAACCACAACCAACAGCAACCAACAAACAACCCACCCCAAATCTCAGGGCCCTAGCATTTATATACCCTCTAAAAAGTACCCAGAATTCCAAATGTCAGACAATCACAGAAACTATCTGTGTTTGGCAAAATCATACCCCTGCTAGAGCATGAGGCAAATCAGTCATCCACTGTGTACAATCTGAAGCAGCCCCATATCCCACACCTTAGATTAAAATGCAAACATAATCCTACCATATGCCTCTGTCCACCAGAGACACCGAAATTCCAAAATTGTCACTATACCTCAGTCAGTGGAGGAAAGCGAGTAATAAGAGGTCAGAAAATAGAGCCAAACCCCGTTAGGGATTTTTACAAACATGGCCCAGGACTCTCAAACTGTTTTAGGAGGAATGATATACGGGTACACCATAAAGCCGAAGTAAAAGCATCCTGTGCTCTGACCCTTTGACCAGGACCCAACTTGTATTGAGCAGGACTACCTTTATTTGGGTACCTCTGATTTTCATGGCCCTTATTTGCATGGTAAAGATTGCACACGGGCTATCTGGACATGTCAGGAAGACAGCCACCCAAGCTATGAAAGCAGTTCTCTTCAGTGGAGAGTCTCTCCTAGTCTCGCTCCCAATGGTGGCTGCTGTATTCTAGCCAGCCTGGGCTTCTCCCCTCTTTGTACTTAAATCTGTTCTTCTAGTAACAGAGCTTTTTTATAGTGTCTTGCCACTATGGTAGTGAGAAAGAGATTGGAGGGTGGCCGTAGGTCCAAAGGGAACTCCAATCCCTCCAAATTTCAAAAGGCAGACCTAACGTCCATAAATGAGCTCAGGCTGGGCTATGGGAGGATTTCTGGTGGTTGAACAAATGCCAACGTTCTTAGGAACTTGTGAAGACTGTTTACCAAAAAGGATCATTTCTCTTACCTCTGGACAAAAGGTTTTCCAATGAACATACAGCTATGGTGCCCACCAGCATGTCCATGCTAGTCTCAAAGCCCCCTCAGCCCCTACTCAGGGGCTAGTCTCCTGGCTCGTCCCTCCCCAGCTGCTCACTGTTCTTACTTCTTTTTCTCTCCCCTGTTCTTCTGTTGACTCTCACAGATAGCCCTGGCCACATTCAGTCTACTTCTCTCTGTGTTCTGGGCTCTTCCAGATGCCTCTGGCATCTCTCTCTTTCTGTCTCTGTCTGCCTCTCTCTCTCTCTGTCTCTCTGTCTCTATCTCTCTCTCTGCCTCTCTGTCTCTGTGTGTCTCTCTTTCTCTCTCTCTCTCTATCTTTCATATCTACAGTTAAAACCTCCTCTATACCCAGACAATGAAGTGGTCACGCTATCAGTTTATACAGGTAGTGAGTTCACCATTTAGACTAGAAGAGTTGGTTGGGGCATTTTCATTTGTGCAGAGGATGGGGTCACCTATTATCGCGAGCCCCACTTCCCACCGGCAGGAAAAGACGTGCAACAACAGGATTCTTCTGCGAACAACCTTTATTGTACAATACTCTGAGCAGGGGACCACGTGGATGGGAAATGCACTGCTTTTATACGCCCAGGAGACTCGTGTCACTACCTGATTGGTGCACCCTCCAGTAACTCATTAGCATGCCCTGAGAGCGGGCTGTGACGTCTGTGGCACATGCACACTATGTCTCTTGGGCTCTGTTTGCTGAGTCATGGGTGGGAAGCCGGCGCCATGTTTGGGTGCAGCACAAACGGCTCTCAACAACCTATAACATCCCCTGATTAGAACTTCAGAATTCCGTGCTTGGGGAAACTCCCAGTGGGGATTAGAGACTGCAGGTTTCTAGTCTTGTATTAATGGACTTCCCTTCACCACTTTCTCTCATAAGAATCAAGATAATATCTGAGGTGCTAAGCCATCGACAAAAAGAAAAAAAAAAAGGCAAGGAAAGAAGCTGATGCTCCCGGGTATAGTGAAGGAGGAAGTTTATTATAGACACATGGGAGAGCATAAAGACAGATGGATATGGGACAGTCCAGAGTAGTCATGGCTCTGAGCCATGTAAGGAGGGGAATCAAGTACAACAGTCAGGAGGCCAAAGGTACAAAAGGAACAAAAAGGGGCAAAGAATAGGTAACTAAAGCATCTGGATCGTGTAGGGAAGAGCCTCTGGGTAGAGAGTGGCGTACGCCGTCTATACGCTGTAAGAGGCAGGGACTGAGGGATGCTGGGAGAACCTGCAGGTCAGGTCTTCTTTGATGTTTGTTAAGTCAGCCATTTGTCCCAGGTTTAAAACTTAACACTGAAAGGATTAATTAACATAAAATATATGAATTTTAGCACAAATAAGGGTCATACAATAAATATTTACCAATATTTATAAAAGCCATCTTTTGATAAGTATGGGTCACTGCTAAATTTGACTAGAGAGAAACTAGAGTTAAAATATTGCTTTTTTTTTTTTATGTCCTTGAGATTTACACTGCAAATAAACACATGTTTTCCTTTTAGATAGTGTCTTCTGCCCAGATTGACAAGTTGACTTTGAATTCTGATCATCCCGAATCTACCTTCCAGTGCTGGGATATACGAGCCTGCACCCGCATGCTTAAATTATGTGGTACTGGGTTCAACCCAGCCAGAGCGGGGCGGGGCAGGGCGGGGGGGGGGGGCTTCATGCATGTTAGGCAGATTCTCTGTTCACTGACTACATACATGATCAACTATCTCCTATCTCTGTTCCCAGTCTTATAAATTCAACCTTCTATTTTCTGTATATATATATATATATATTATACATATATATATGTATAAATATTATTAAGGTTGTGTACAGTTCCTCCTTCAATATAACCACTTAAATGTCCAACAGGCAGGCAGAGGACTGAATTCACAAACTTCCTCTTTCTGGCTTCCTGATTTCTGTTAGTGGTATAACTGCTTCCCAGAAACTCATGGTTGAAACACTAATTATTTTTGACCTACCACTTCCGTGTCATCAGCTACTGACCTCTACCATTGTTCTCAAAGTTTGTCCTCACCCTTCTCCATCTCTCTGGCAACTGTCTAGTTCAGGACACCACCTTGGCTTTATTTCAACTTTCTCTTTCTCCCATCAAACTGAATTTAAGCCAGAACATCTTAGCCTGTTCCACCATCTTCGCACCCACTCAGCCATCTTCAGTGGCTCCCATAGAAATAAAGGCGATTCAGTGTCTCCTAAAATGTGACCTGAAGGGAAGACACACAAGCAAACCAGCGACTTAAGACACTACCGGCTTTTTTGGGGGGAGGGTGGCAACGTGGGGGGCTTTGTATAAGAATTGTAATCTGTTGCCTACCTAACTAGGGTAGTAATAGGGCAGAACTTGGGGAGGAGTGGGGTGCGGGGGGAAAAAAGTTAAAAATTTTTCTGTTTTGGCTGGAGTTCGGTGTTTTCTATGAGTAGCCTGTGAGAAGTCAGTTAAAGATTGTCAGGTGATACACAAACATCTTCCCTGGCTGGCAAGGACTTCGGGTCCACCAGGCAATCCAGCGTCTAGAGAAATGAGTTAATGTATTTCCAGAAATTAAACTCACTGCAGTTACTGGAATTGTCACAATTCTACCAGATGGGGTTTTACAAAAGAACATTCTGTTCTGGCTGCCACTTCTGGGAGATGCTGTTAACCGCACAGCTCACAGCTTTCTGAACCGGGTATCACTCTATAGTCCAGGCTGGTCTTGAACCTGAGCTTCTCCCAGCCTCATAATACCCTTATTTTCTAACTTTAGTAAATGTTACTATTTTATATTCTGCTTTTTAAAACTTGAACTCATTTTATTTGCACAAATAATGTCATTCATTTAAGACTAAAGGTCAGTTCTTTTTCTAGGAAGACATAAAACATTTGCAGAAATTGGCTTTGATAATTTCAAATAAATATACAGATGTAAGAATAACCAAAAAATGAAATTCTATCCTGAAGGGTAAGATGTCACTGAAGTGACTAAGGAAGGGAACAGCATCTTATCCGGACTCTACTTGAGTTTGCTTAGTTCCAGCCCTCCACCCTACAACGGTCATGTCTGCCTCAGGAAACATTTGCCATTTCTATGACTTTGACCATGGTCCAGATATATTAACCAAAATAGTTAGTGTAAAGTAAAATAGCTGAAGAAGGTATAAGTTAAAAATAATTGTCATGTTATATCTGAAATAATTACTATGCTTGGCCAAGAGTGAACACTTCAAGGTTATTGTGACTCCTTGTCTAACTTCGGTGTCACTTGTGGTCTTTGTGATTTTTTCGCCTTTAGAAACAGTGTGCCCCTGAGCTTCCACACCAAGAGGCATGAGACTTGGTCAGCAGCTAATAAAGGACTTCTTATACTTTCAGTAGGCTACGTGTGCATGCTTGCTGGTGCCTTTCTCACACGGATGGTTACAGTAACAAGATTAAAATCAAGTCAATGAGCTTTATTGTAAGGGGCCAGTGAAATGACTCAGCATGGCAGGGGCTTGCTAATCCTGACCACCTGAGTCTGGTCCTCAAACCCAAATCCGGGAAGAAGAACCGACTCTAGCACATTGTTCTCTGATCTCCACAAGCAGACAATGACTTGAGTGCACAGTCTCACAAACAAGTAAGTGAATAAATGAACGAAACCTTAAAAAATATTAATTGGAGATCTAGTCAACTGGATAAAATGAAAGATAAGTAATTTCTACTTTGGCAAAACAGAGTGGCTATTTAAAGATAGGAAAACGGACTAGAACAGAGTTTGTGGATCATGACATTATCAAACATCACCAAACAGAAACTGCCAACAAGACAATAAGTAAACCAGGATTTCTTTTACATTTTCAACTTAATTTTTATAGTGTGTGTGTACAAGTGTGTGCATGTGCAACGACTCACATGTTCACATGTAGAGGTCAGAGTACAACTTTATGGAGTTGGTTCTCTTGTTCTAACATGTGGTTTCCAGGAATCAAACTCAGTTCTTCAGGCTTACATATTAAGCACTTTCCCAGATGCTGGCCCAAGCTGGAATTATTTATAAAACTGCAGACCTTTTTTTTTTCCCAGAGAGGCATTTTGTGGAAAAATGGACTACTGTCACCTAAAACTTCCCCTGATCAGAGGTTCTGAGAGACAAAAGGTTTTGCTAAAGTTACCAGAAAGTCAGCTGCAGAATGCATTGTATGCATGTATGAAATTTTCAAATAGCTAATAGAAATATTAATTTTTAAAATGTTACCTACAAGCTAGACATAGCACTGGGAAGTGGAGACCAGAAGATTAATAGTTATTGATCATCCCGAGTTACATTTGAGGCCAGCCTGGGATACGTGAGACTTTGTATAAAAAAAAAAAAATGTCTAAAGAATCCAAGAGTATTATATTACTTTTCTACAGTGATAAAATATCATGCCAGAGGCAAGGAGGAAGGGCTTGCTTTGGACTTACAGTTCCAAAGGGATGAGTTCAGCTCCATTGTTTCAGTAAGTGTGGCAGCAGGTAGACGTGGCATCTGGAGCAGCAGGAAGCAGAGAGAGCAAATTGGGAACAGTTTGTGGCTCTGAAACTTCACAGCCCACTCCACTGACTGACATACCTCCTCCAGCAAAGTCACAACTCCTAATCCTACCCAAACAGTGCCTCCAGATGCTGAGTATTCAAATACCCCGAGGGATGTGGAATTCAAACCACCACACCAAGAATCTACAAAGGCCTTTCAAGTCTCTACAAAGCCAAACCACATTTGACAATAATGATAAGATATAATGCATCTCACTGAATTGATGTTCATTCTATGAGGAGGGGAGGGGAGGAGAGGGGAGGGGAGAGAGGAGAGAGAGAAATTTAGAAAAACTGTTGTAGCCCACCATGGTGGCACATGTCTATGATCTCAACACAAGGAGAAAGATCACCAGTTCATAGTAAGATTATCTCAAAAAGTTTTTTTTTAATGAAACAGACTTTTATTAAGTCTTAAACTTTGAATATTTAAAGAAATTCTTGGAGATAAAATACATAATGTTTTCCTGATACATACCAAAGTTTTTCTCAGTGAAACAGATACATGTGATCGAATGGTTAGAGAAACCATTTTTTACAGGGGATCCATTCATACATAAAGAAAAGATGGTTAAGCTCTATGTAGCCCTGGCTGGCCTGGGACTCATGTGTAGACCAGGCTAGCCTCGTAATCAGAGAGATTTGCCTGTCTCCGCCTCCTAAGTGCTGAGATTAAAGCTATGCACCGCCATGCTTGGCTTTATATATACATTTTTTAAGGGAACAAAAATTTATTTCGGTTTTGAGGGGATATAGCATATCAGGTTGGGGAAGGCTGAGTGCCAGACGGTCTCCTCCATGTTAACAGGAATGAACATGTTAACAGGTTGAATCTGGGATTATTCAACCTTTCATATCTCCGAATAATGAGAAGCAGGGAAAGGGGAGCTAAACATGGTGGTTTATGCCTATGATTCTAGCAGTTGGGAGGCTGAAGCTGGGGGATTGCTGTGAGTTCACAACTAGCCTGGGTTATAGAGTAAGATTCTATCTCAAAACAAAGAAACTAAACCCCAAACTGGACATAAATAGGTTTGGTTATATTTCTGTAAGAAGCAGTCAAGTAAATAGCAGTTTTGAGGTTTCTGGGGTGACCTGAGTTCCTTGCCAGGTGGCCGTCTCCGCAGGCAGGCTACTGCACAACAGCTTGTTCCTTCAAGGTCAATGTGAAAGTGAGAGTCTGCGGGTGAGCTGTAATGTGACTGTCCATCACATGGCCTGGTGGCGTGATGTAACCACAGGACTGAAGTCTTCCCAGCTGGGTCCTCGTCAGCCAACTGAAATTCCACCCAGGCTCGGAGAGAGGCTTCAAGAAAGACCTCAGCGCCCCCCGCCCCAAACAAGGGACCACTGAGCGTTATCTTAGAGGCTGTCTGCCCCATGTACTGATAGAGGAAGGAAATCAATGAATAAATATCCCCCTCTATTCATGGAGCCAATTCTTGGTGAATTCTACTACATTCTTTATGTACTTATTCATTTGGCTTACGAGGCTAGAGCAGTGTGTTTATGTTGTATACGTGTGTGTGTGTGTGTGTGTGTATGTGTGTGTGTGTGTGCGTGCATGTGCAGGTGTGCACACCTGTGGAGGCCAAAGGTTGACATCAGGAGTTGTCCTGTACTATTCTTCATCTTGTTGAGACAGGGCTATGTCATTGAGCCTGGGGCACACAGATTGGCTAAGCTGACTGGCCAGGAGGCCTTAGGATGAATCCTACTGTCTCCGTCTCTCAGCACTGGGATTGCACACACCACACACACCACACACACATACACACACACCACACACACACACACACACACTCACACACAACACACACACCACACCACATACATACACACACACTCACATACCACACACACACACACCACATACACACTTACACACACATACACACACTCACACACCACACCACAACACACTCACACACTACACCACACATACACCACACACATACACACATACTACACACCACACACACACACCACACCACACACATACACTCACACACCACACATACACACATACCACACACATACACCACACACACTATAATTTCTGTCCTTTCGTGTGGATTCTGAGGATCTGAACTGAGGTCTTCATGTTTGCATAGAAAGCACCTTGTCTGCCTTTCTATCCAGTTCATACCTCTAAATACTCTATTGAGTTAGGTTGGCAGGCAGAACCCAAGTCATTTACACTGTAGGGTACCAAGTTCGGCACGGGTTAGGCAGCTCTTGGTGGTTCAAAAAAGAGTAACAATAGCAGTAAATATAGAAAACTAGTAAAGAGTGTTTATCGCTAACTACAGATGTTTATAATCCCAGTCCATGAGGAGTGGAGGCAGGAAGCCATTCTTAAACTACGTGAGTTCAGTGTTGGCTACATGAGACTGTGCCCTCCCCCAAAAAAGAAAAAAAACAACAACAACAACAGAAAAGAATACTACCATTAAAAATACCATTTTTCTCAGTTATTTGCCGTGTTGGCTGATTTTTTTTTTTTTATGTCAACTTGATATAAGCTAAAGTCATCTGAGGGAAGGAGCCTCAATTGAAAAATGCCTTCAGAAGATAAGGAAGTTCACACACCAGTAGGACATTTTCTTAATTAGTGATTGATAGGCCATCCCTGGGCTGGTGGTCCTGGGTTCTGTTAGAAAATAGGCTGAGCAAGCCATGAGGAGCAAGTCAGTAAGCAGCATCCCTGGCCTCTGCACCAGCTCCTGCTTCCAGGTTCTGGCCCTGAATGAGTTCCCTCACTGCTTTTGATGCTGAGTTGTTCTATGAAATCTCAAGGAAATAAAACTTTTCCTCCCCAAGTTGCTGTTGGTCATAGTGTTTCATCACTGCAACAGAAACCTTAACAAAAACATCTGAGTTTCAAAGATGCTCCCCCACCCCCCCATAACCCCCACCCCCCCGTGTTTGAGTAACAGTGGCTTTCTCTGGTAGAGTTATTTATCAGAGCACAAGGGTAAAATGAATTGATGTTAAGGTACTAAGATTTAGAGGTTGGGATTACGAGAGAGAGAGAGAGAGAGAGAGAGAGAGAGAGAGAGAGAGAGAGAGAGAGAGAGAGAGAGAGAGAGAAAGCAGGGTACTTGAGGGAAGTTGTGAGAAAGGAAATCTAGCGGGGGTGTTTAAGACAAGGACCCACGTCAGAGTCAGCTGGACACCATGCCAAGCAGATGAGTGGTACTAATGTTTCAGAAATGTTCCCTTGAGCTTAACACTGGCTTCCGGATCAGAGCTCCCACTGTCTTAGAATTGTCACGGTGCTCTTCAAAATGGCTGAAGACGGGTGGTGACCACTGGACAGGTGACAGGCCCAGTCTCAGCTAAGCCCCGGAACACCATTTCACAACATCCTCATGAGATCCAGATACTATTATTAGTTTCCCAAAGCCCAGTTAGGATGCTGAGTAACTTGCCCCAAGTCATGCAGCCGATAAATGACAGAGCAAAGATTCAGGCGTATGACCAATGACTCAGAACCCCAAGCTTTTAACCACAGCTTTACACTACTGCCTGGGAGGGGGTGGGGTCATGCTAGGAGAGGCTGATTGCTGATATATACACATATATTATTTACAATATATATGTGTGTGTGTTGAAAGCTTGTAAATGAGTATTTATATTTCAATGACTCTGTAGCCCAGAATGGACTTGAACGTCTGATCCTTGTGTTCTAGCTTCCCCCAGTAGCTCAGATTATAAGCCTGGGGCTAAGTCCATTTTCCATCTTCATCTCAACCTACTGAATTTAAACATTGCTTTTTGTTTTTATCAGAAAATTCAATCCTCGTCGGCCGATTCAAACAGCACATCAGTGGGTACTAGAGAGTAGGACAGGATAAAGGAATTCCAAAGCTGCAGGTAGACACTTTGGGGAAATGATAAATGTGCCCAACTGAGGGGCTGTCAATCACACCTCATTTGGGGGGGGGGGTTAAGGAAAGTTAAAGGCAGACACTCACACCAGTAAAATAAAATAAAATAAATAAATCTAAACAAGAAACAGAAAATCTTAAGGATAGTGTCCAAGGCTAGAGAGATGTAAACAATCACAGCATAATCTGTTTTGAGATGTTTTGTTTTGTTCTGAAACACTGTATTACTCTGTAGCCTTGGCTGGCCTGAAATTTTCTATGTAGATCAGGGTATCTTCAAAATCGCAGAGATTCACATGCCTCTGTCTCCTGGGTGCTAAGAAAAAAAACAATTTAAACCACACCCCGGCACAATCATAATGCGTTTTAAAAAGACTATTGAATAAATTGAGGTGTGTCAGATCAGACTTGCAGTCCTGTTCAGGAGGCTGAGGCAGGAGGACTGTTGTGAGTTTGACACTAGTTTAGGCTCCTTAAGAGAGTCCCCCGCTGGCTTGGGCTGCAGAGAGAGTAACATTCTGTCTCAAAATAAAACAAAGCAAGACAAACAAAAATAAAAAATTTTCCAAGCCTGGTAGCGTTTGCCTACAATTCTTAAACTTGGAAGGTAGAGGAAGGAGGGTCAGAAGTTCAAGGCCATCCTCTCTCTGCTACACAGCCAGTTTGGGAGTCACTTTGATATTCCTGGGACCCTGTCTCTAAGCAACAATAAGAACAGCAAAAATAGTAACAATAACACACGCACACATTTTTAAACATAGAGAAAGGGGAACCCTTATTCACTGATGGTAGAGCAAAGATTATACGTCCACTGTAGAAATCAATTTGGAGTTTCTTTAACACAAAAACATAATTGCCATTTGGGGGCAGAGCTGTTCTAACCCCAGCACATCACTCAGAGAATTCCATATCTTGCTGTAAACACACTTGTATATCCATCTTTGTTGCTGTTCTACTTAAGATAGAAGGAAATGGAACTGAGCTACAGGTAACTAGATGTCTACCAATTGATGAATGGATAACGAAAATCAATCTCTCTGTCTGTCTATCTGTCTGTCTGTCTGTCTCTCTCTCTCTCTCTCTCTCTCTCTGTGTGTGTGTGTGCGCGCACACACACACATAAAAATTCAGCTCTAAAGAAAAATGAAATAACACACTCTGCAGGAAAATTAACCGACCTAGATTACATAAAAAGTAAGGTTGCCCATCCCGGAAGGAAGGAAGGAAGGAAGGAAGAAAGGAAGGAAGGAAGAAAGGAAGGGAGGAAGGAAGGGAGGAAAGAAAGAAAGAAGGAAAAAGAACACATGTTCTCTCTCAAACATGGATTATAACGTGGGGGATGAGGCATGACGTCAGTTTTGATATAGTACAGAGGTTCTCAACCTTCCTGAGGCCGTGACCCTTTAATACAGTTCTTCATGTTGTGGTGACCCCCCCCCCAACCATACATATTTCATTGCTACTTCATAACTGTAATTTTGCTACTGTTAGGAATCACAATATAAATATTCACCTTTTCTGATGATCTTCTGGTAGACCCCTGGGAAGGGCTTGTTTGACTCCCAGGTTGAGAACCACTGATACAGAATAACATTTAGAAAGAAGACCAAAAAAAGGGCAATTATTAGGTGAGGAAAAATGGGCAGGCACAGGAGAGAGGGTATAAAGATACCGTGTTTCTAGTTCCAGCTCTGTCATCGGTGTTTCCTTTGTCTGTGGTGGGTGTGTAGGTAAAATGTAACTAAACTGATCAAGGACATGTAAAACCCTAGGTGCAAGCCCCCTGCTTCCCGATGGCCATCCTAACTGTGCACAAATTTACTGAGATAAACAGAGTTTGGACTGGGCTAGTGTTGGTTTGAGTTAGCTGCCTTGATCTAGCTGTGTGATATTTTCATTTGTGATATGTTTACCCATTACAATAAAGTGGTTTGCATTATAAAAATAAGAATGCTTCTCAGATTTGCATGTATTCTTTGTACAAGGGCCAAGCTAATCTTCTATTGTTTGGATCTTAACATGTGTGCTGTCAAAGTGAGCACCCAACATAATCTTTGTTTGTTTGTTTGTTGTGTTAACATGTCTTTTTATTTTATGTACTGCTCTTTGGCCTGCATGGGTGTCTGTGTGCCATGTGCTTGCCTAATGCCCATAGAGGACAAAAGAGGGCATCGGATCACCCAGATCTGGAGTTAGTGATGGTTGTGAGCTACCACGGTTGGTTCTGGGACTGGAACCCAGGTCTTCAGAAAGAGCAGCCATCTTTCCGTTCCCTCAACATAATTTTTAGAAGGTAAATATGTCTCTTTAGAAGTTTGGCTTTATTACATATAATCAATCTTATTAGGGATTTTTTTTTTAAAAAGGAATTCTGTAATTATATAGCCAGCAGGGGGCAACTAAATACTTGGAAAAAGCATCCTGTGTAAGAAAAAAATTAAAGTTGGGATTGCCCGATGGTATTGCCCTGTGTGAGACAACCAACTGCCTTTGAAATGTAATTAACACCTACTCACGCATTCACACTTTGAATTTGTGAAAATAATTGAGCACACTTAGACAGACAGATTATAAAACCTCATCCAAAGGCTTGTCTGTGCTAGACTGCTGGGCTTTATTCATGTGTGTGTATCTTGCTTTTATTTTATTTTATTTTTGTTATAAAAACACAAGACAAATCAGAACCATGGTGAGTTATTTCACCCATTTCTACAAACAAATGCAAACAATTCTGAAAGTTGGAGCATCATCCAGTGTGAGACACGTCATAGATATTGATGTCTGCATGCACATATCTGTACACATGGCCCATATGTGTACATGAATACACATGCCATACTCCTGCAGACTGGCTGGCCCAAGGCAGCCCAAATGGGAGCCTGCCAGAGCCCTCTTCCTCATAGTTATATTCAGTTCAGGGCATTTAGAGATGGGAAGAAAAAGGATTAAGTGCACTTCTACTAGGGACTTGTCCTACTATGTCACCCGGTCACTACACAGTTGGAAGGCTTCATTAGCCCATTTTCAGATATGGCAGTGAGAAACTCAGCTAGTTCCTCTTCTTCTCCTCCTCCTCTTCCTCTGCCTCCTCCTTCCTCCTCTTCTTCCTTTTCTTCTTCTACATCTTCCTCTTCCTCCTTTTTATAACCCATTTGTTTTTACCTAGTCACTTCTTTGAGCATAATACAGCCCAGGAACCAAATTATGTCTTTATACTGGTTATTATAAAACAACCCCTCACCCTTCAAAAGAAACTAAAGGGGACACTTTCTGTAACAAAGGAGAAGAGAGTTAAGTTAAAATTTTTGTTGTTTGGTCAAAATACAACTATACAGCCTGTATGCCATGTGACCACTCGGCCATAACTGAAATGTGACCTGCGGCTTGGCCCTTCTTGGTCCTTGAGAAACCCTGTGTCACCTGCTTTATACCTTTCTCTGTTTGGCCTCAGCTAGCATATTGAAGGCAGGTTAGTCCTTTATAGAAAAAGGGGTCAAGGTACTTCTGTCCCGAAATGACTATGTACTTCAGGTGGCCCTCCCACTCAGGAAGCCAAGTCCTCTGCCATCAGGGAGCTGAGCCTCTTGCACTTACAGGAGACAGCTGAGCTTTCAGCACTTGGGGAGGTGACATAGTCACACATTCACAGTTAAATCTGTGAAGGTAAGTGATGCTCTCTTCTAAGAAGACAAAAGCACATTCTAAGGCCAATCAGTACTAGATGGCTTGTGTTGGACTTTCAGCATTGTGTGTATTTATAATTGATTAGTTTTTTTTTAACTTCCCGTACTGTAAAAATAATATAGATCAACTTGCTTCTGTAGGGTACTCTAGGATTGTTCTGCTTTTCACTAGATATTCTAAGCCCAAATAAAATGGAGGCTAGCCTGGCAGTGGTGGCACATACCTTTAACCCCAGCACATGGGAGGAGGAGGAGGAGGAGGGGGAGGGGGAGGGGGAGGGGGAGGAGGAGGAGGAGGAGGAGGAGGAGGAGGAGGAGGAGGAGAAGAAGAAGAAGAAGAAGAAGAAGAAGAAGAAGAAGAAGAAGATGCTATTGCTGCAAGCCATGTTCATACTCTGACCTTAATCTTCAGCACCACAGAAACAAAACAACCCCATGCCTCAAGTTTTGAATTTTGATTTTTTTGGTGAGCCAGTAATATAAAACACAGTGCTGGCTGCTGTTGCGCAGCAACTGTGGGGTATATAACAAAAACTCTCCATACACTGCCAAGTAATAATGACCAGAAGGTTAGGCATTTTACATATACTTACAACTTAAGGTATATCCAAGTTATCTCTACCGAAAAATAACACTATTGAATTTGCTTCAGAGTTAAAGAGATGGTTCCAAGGTGAACAGCACACGGTGCATTTTAGAGAAGACTGAAGTTCAGTTCCCAGCACCCACAACAAGGGGCTCGAATCTGCTTGTAAAAATAAATCTTAGAAAAAAAAAAAGGAAGTATCTGAATCATTTCCTAACCCTCTTGGAGAAGGCTATTTTGTGTCCTAATTAACATATATTAGTCACGCATAGCAATGAGTTTCATTTTGACATTTTTCATACGTGTCCACAATGCAATTGGATCATATCTAACCTATCACCCTTTCTTTCTCCCTCCCAACATGCCCACTGATCTTGGCTCTTTCAGCTTTCGTGGCTCTTTTCCCCACTGCCCAGTGAGTTACCTTAAGTGCTGCTCACAGGCATACAGGTGAGGGTATGTTTACAGTAGTGTGGGCACCTCTCAAGTGGGGGCACCATGGGAGAGAATATTTCTGTCCTAGCAACCATTAACTACCTACTGACCTCTGGGGTATGAGGAGGGGAACTTGTAAGCTTCCCTTCTCTCATGGGTCAGTCATGTGCAGGGCTTATGTAGGTAACCATGGTTACTGTGAGTTTACACCATTGCCTGGAAGACCGTGTTCTACAACTCTACCTACTACTCTGGCTTTTACAATATAGAGACTAAATTTTTGTTGTTGGTGGTGGTGGGGTTTTTGTTTGTTGTTGTGTTTGGTTTTACATTGTTGGCTTGTTTGTTTTTGAGACAGGGTTTCCCTATGTAGCCTTGGCTGTCCTGGTGCTCACTATTGTAGACCAGGCTGGCCTCAAACTCAGAGATCCCGCCTGTCTCTGTCTCCGGGATTAAAGGCGTGTGGTGCTGCCGCTTAAGCAGAAGAGACTCATTTTGAAGTTTTCCATAGAAACCAGACTAATAAGACATATACATGTAGGTGTTTAGAGGGGAACGAACGCTTTGCAGAATGGGCACATGTGACTTTGGTGACCTGTGAGTGAGTTTCAGTTTGAGTCACAGGGTCCTCACAGAATTTCTTCCTGCTCTGGGGAGGTCAGTCTTTGATGTAATGAGGCTCTTGGCCAATTGGATGAGGTCCAGTCACATTATGAAGAGAGCAGCCTGCTTTACCCAAAGTCCACTCATTTGATTGTTAATCTCTTCTAAAAGCACCATCGCTGAAGCATCCTGAATAATGTTTAACCACAGACCGGAGCCACGTGACCGAGCCAACTTGGTATACAAAATTAATCATCACACTTGTCTTAGTTTGTTTGTATCACAGTTGCAAAACTGAAAACGATTTCCCGTGGTTAGAATGTCCAAGCCCAATCTAGGTTTAAGTGCAATCCTAGAACAAAGAATGTCCAGCATTTGTACCTTGGCTTTTAAGCTGAGTCTGGGGCTGGCAAGATGGCTTCAGGTACAGTGCTTGCTGCCAAGATTTATAACTTAAATTTGATCCCTGGGACTGACATGGTTTAAGTGAGAACTAAGGTCCAGCAAGTTGTCTTCTGACTTCCACATGCGCACTGTGGGATTCGTGTACATATTCATTCTTATTCTTCCATACTGTCTGTCTGTCTATCTGTCTGTCTCTGTCTCTCTATATCCTGTCCACAGCACACATGATATGAACTGAATTTCTATTATTAAATTAAATATCCTTGGTGGTTTCTGGGTTCTACCAGGCTTCCGCTGTGGTGCTTGTGACTGAGGATAAAGTGCATGTTCTGGTGAGATCATACGCCTGACCTCCTGCCTCCCCAGCTACCTCTGTATGCAATCTTGGATGAGTTACTT